>NC_083768.1:31551479-31811479 GCF_963514075.1 Conger conger
ATCCGTCCCAACATTTAGCAATAGAATCAAACGGTCCAAAAGTAAATTAAATCCCAAACCAAAGCGAAAATCTTTTGATAGCCTACCGGTATGCTGCTCCAAACGAAATGCACTTTAGGAAAAAAAGATCCTTAACTTGCTGTTATCTACGCTAATTTGTTATTGTTCATGAAGGCGTGTCTGGCAAGTTGTTATTTTATGGATTCTGGACTTGCATGTGATTTATTGTGTTTGAGAATATTTGCAATAAACTAAGTCTGTTAAGACTGACACTATGACTTACCAAACGGTGTTCCTGATTAGCCTACACTAATTGATTTCTGAACGTTTACAGGAAGTGTTGAACAGTGTTGGCCCACTTTAAGTGTAGTCTTTTACTTTATTTCTAAGAATAAAATTCTACAACAGAAGCCTAATAAGAAATAAAGGCCTGCCTTGAATATAAGCCTGCCCCAAATAAAGGCTTTGTGCAGCCTAAGTAAATAAAAGGCCCCGGCCACAATTTGAGGATTTACGGTATATTTCCACTTACCGTGAGGGCTATCTATCTACCCAAAAGTTTTCACTGAGATTTGACAAGTTTCTGACAGTTTCCACTGTGATTTTCCACAGGTTTCATAGAGAGCTTCCACTGCAGCTCACCCTGATTCAAAAGACCTCAACGGGGTCAACGTTTGTGGTGCTCAATGTGCCAAAAATGTACATTTCAAAAACTCAACATCAGTGTCTCTTTCCAAATATACTTTAATGACATGGTTATTCACAAACGTCCACAGATCTTGTTGTGCACGGTTTCATTCACTTTCTATCACAGCATGCCACCTGTTTTTCTGCACAGTCTCAGCCAAAGCATGCCAGCATCCTGGGGGGCAGTGCCAACATTATGTCACTGCTGTAGTTATTGAACGATATTGAAAAAGGAGCACATCTTTGTTAACCATGTTAGTTTTAAAAATCTGAATGCATCAGAAGATGGAAGGGTAACCCATTAATGCCAAATATGAATGTATCCAAGGGGTGCTGATATGTATGTACAGAGACAAATACCATGCTGAAAAAATAGGATAAACAGCATGGAAGATTTTAGTTGCCATTTAATTTTATTCTACATTCCTGTAGAAGAGGAAAGAGAAAGCAGGTTCGTCTGACAGCTTCACTCTTCATCGAGGCCTTTCTGTGATGCAAGAAATGACAAACAAAATAAACAGAAGCAACTGAAGGAGCAACTGACATCGTAAGAGTGTGTGAGTACTTTACATTGTGTATACTTGTTATTTCTGGTGACACACAGTGTTAAGTATTTGTCCAGTGGAGATTTTTAATTCACCACCACTGGCCAACTGCTGTGAAAAAAATACTCCTTTAAAGCAGCAATAATCTTTTATGGAAATCAATAAATTTAATCAAAATCACTGTCATCTTCCTGATTCACACTTCCATCACACACCAAATGCAAAAATAATAAATCTATCAACAGTAAGAATATCAAGCAACGCTTTTTCAAAAGTAATCAAATTGTTCACCTCATGAATAAACCAATCCATTATTTTCAGCATTCAATTAGAACTGTTTTAAAGGGTTGGAATTCCTCTATGTACATCACAAAATTGATCATTTTCCATTTGGGCTATTTCTGAAAGCCTACAGTCATCGCAGAACTGATCATGTTCCTAACACAATATTGCTCATTAGGATGTGTAAGGTGACCTGTCTGGCCATTCTCCTCTGAGTTCTCATTAACGTTTAAGGCGTTTCTGTCTGCAGAACTGCTGCTCACTGAATCTTTTTGTTTTTTGCACCATTCTTTGCAAACTCTAGAGACTAGTGTGTGTAAAAATCCCAGCAGATCAGCAATTTATGCAATACTCAAACCACCCTCTCTGCCACCAACAATCATGGTCAAAGTCACTTAGATCACATTTTTCCCCATTCTGACGGTTGATGTGAACATTAACTGAAGCTCCTGATCCGTATCTACATGATTGTATGCATTGCACTGCTGCCACACAATTGGCTTATTAGATAATCACATGAATAAGTAGGTGTAATAAAGAAAAATGTTCCTAATAAAGTGCTCGGTATATGCTACTTAATGCATTTGTTTAACAATATGTGATGGGATTATGCATGGCACAGGGAGAAAAAAAAAAATCTTCCTAATGCAGTAGTTCACTGACCTTTGACCCCACATCACGGGTCTTGGCGCGCAGCTTGTTGACCTGGGACTCTGCAATGTCGGCCCTCTCCTCTGCCTCATCCAGCTCATGCTGCAGCTTGCGGAACTTGGTCAGATTAGAGTTGGACTGTTCCTCCTGTATCACACAAACACACAACAAATCATTAAAGCCTGACCTACTGTTAGAAACACAGCTTTGTTCTATAGCTGATAATATAGGCTGCAGTTTGTGTGTACAAAACTACTCCCATGATAAGACCACAGGTTGATACTCACAGCCTCCTCTGCAGATCTCTTGTAGGACTTGACCTTTAACTGCAGCTTATCCACCAGATCCTGCAGACGGGCCAAATTCTTACGGTCCTCTTCAGTCTGGGAATTTAGGTGAGATGATCACAAGTTTAATAAAATGTTATGTTATGCTATGTTTGATCGCAATTAAACCAAATGCTATGTCTACAGCATTAAACGGGTAGGATACCTGGTAGGTGAGCTCTTTGATGCGTCTCTCATACTTGCGTATGCCCTTCACAGCATCACTGCCCTTCTTCTGCTCGGCCTCAACCTCATTTTCAAGCTCCTTTACCTGAAGATGTGATTTAATGAATTAGGTGCATATTTAGCCACAATGGGAATCATGCAAGAACCACTCTAAACAAATTTGTTCTTAAATCACTTGTTTGAGTAATTTAAGATAACTTTTTTTCTTAGGTAAGAACATAATTTATGAGTGGTCCCGACCTGTCATGTAAACATTCCATTAATTTCCTACTCCGAACACATTCTATTAATTTCTTAAGGAGAGGCTTGCAGTGCAGTACCTTGGATCAAACTTTTAAATAAGATGTTACAGATATAAACTGAATTGCTTATTTCTTGCCTCGTTTTCAGAAGAATAAGACAAAGTTAATCAACGGTCTGCCATCCCTGCTGTAAAATCTAGCTATGCCAGTTTGACCAGCTTGAAAATTGAGCTCATAAGCTGAGCTGGGTATGAGCTGGTCAACCAGCTAATGCTGGTAGATTGTCTTGGCCATACCCTCTGAATATCCTCATAAAATATACCCTCTTGGTGTCCTATAAAATACTTGTGCTCTGGTTAAATAGTGCTTTGTCATCACGGTAAACAAGATAGTTATATTCTGACCATAGGAAGAGAAGAATAATAATGAGTATCTGCTAATCATTGTCCCTTTGACAATTGTATTTTGATGTATCTAAAGTAAATCCAATCTCTTGGGTACATTGGCCAAGGTTATGCTTTTGATGCAATAAAATGTTAATATTGGGACAGTTAAGTGCGTTGCAGTTGCACAATGAGGGATTTGATTCCGAGGCTGCATTTGGATGGCTCACGTGGAGCAGCATAACTGACCTTGGCTGACATTGTACAGACATTGTGCATTAGACACTGAGACTGTCTTATATAGTACAGTTGTACAGTAGACACTCACCCTGGTTTCCAGTTTCTGCACTTGCTTCTTGCCTCCTTTCATGGCGATTTGCTCAGCTTCATCCAGGCGGTGCTGGAGGTCCTTGATAGTCTGTTCCATGTTCTTCTTCATGCGCTCCAGGTGACTACTTGTGTCCTGCTCCTTCTTTAGCTCCTCTGCCATCATGGCAGCATCAGTGATGGCCTTCTTTGCTTTTTCTTCTGCGTTCCTGCACTCCTGTACAGCCTCTTCCACCTCTGTCTGAAGCTGGGCCGTGTCACCTTCCAGCTTCTTTTTCTGGTTGAGCAGGCTGGTGTTCTATTGTAACAAAAAGGTTACAGATGGAGGAGATGCACACACTTGCACAGTTAATGAAAGCACCCTAAAGATAATCTACCTTACCTGCGAGTGCAGCAGCTGCACCCTCTCACTGACATCCAGCAGCTCTTGTTCAGCCAGTTTCCGGCCTCTTTCTGTCTGCTCCAACAAGGCCCTCAGCTCTTCCAGCTCTGCCTGCATGAGATTGTTGCGTCTCTCTATAATGGCATTGTTTTCTTTCAGATCATCATTGGCATGAAGGGAGTCGTCCAGCTGCAGTTGAGCATCCTAAATGACATGGGAATGAAGACAGGAAGAATATTATAATTATTTTACTGTTCAGGTTTCAATTCCTTCTACTGTTCATATGAATCCTTCACCTCCTAATTAATTAGTTGCATTGAAATGCAGAAAGATCAGATTTACCTTCAGGTGTGCATGGAGGGCTTTGAGCTGCTTCTGAGCCTCAGAGGCCTGTCTGTTGGCCTGACTGAGTTGGATCTCCATCTCATTGAGGTCTCCCTCCATTTTCTTCTTAATCCTGAGAGCCTCATTCCTACTGCGGGTCTCTGCCTCCAGAGAGCTTTGCAGAGTATCCACCACTCTTTGCTGGTTCCTCTTGGCCTGCTCCATCTCTTCATCCTTTTCTGTGAGCTTGCGTTCAATATCTGCTTTCACCTGGTTAAACTCCAGTTGGGCTCTCAGGATCTTGCTTTCTTCATGCTCAAGTGATGCCTGTCAAAAAACAACAGGCTTAATTTATCATAATCACTTTCTTTACCACCAGCTTCACCACCAGTAGCATTGAGCCACATTTTTAAACCAATTTACTTCATCTGAGAAACTAGGTTCTTACCTCTGCCTCTTCAAGAGCAGATTGGATCTCACTTTTCTCCTGCTCTAGTTGTTTTCGTATTTTCTCCAACTCATGGACACTCTTTCCTCCCTCACCAAGTTGCTCCGTGAGATCAGAGATTTCCTCTGAGATGTAAGAATGTATATACAGCAGTCATTTTTTCTAAATAATTGTAGATATGTATGCAAAAATTGCAATTACAGCCTGATCTCTAACCTTGCAGATTTTTGTTTTCACGCTTCAATGTTTCCAGGAGATCCAAGGACTCCTCATAGGAGTTCTTCAGCTTGAAGAGCTCAGTGCTCAGAGATCTGGCCTCCTTTTGGGAGCCTTCCAACTCACTCTGAGACTCTTCATATTTCTGCTTCCACTCTGCCAGGACCTGGTGCAGTTAGAAGTGAGTTATTTACCTCTAGTTCTTCATAATTCTACATATTACTCTACCATATTATGTCAGGATTTCTCATTACCTTATCAAAGTTCCTTTGCTTCTTATCCAGAGCTGCAGCAGCTGCATTGGATCTCTCCATATCCACCATGAGATCTTCAATCTCATTTTGTAGCCTATGTTTGGTCTTCTCTAGGGAGGAACATTTAGCATTGACAGCTTCCACAGCCTCTTCTGCTTCCTGCAGTCTCTGAACCAGTTTCTTCCTGGTATTAAGTTACAGGCAAAGTGACAACGAGAGGATTCAGCATAACATGGCTGAGGTGATTGGTGTACTAGCAGACCAGTATACCACAATGACATTGTAGTTCACCCTTTTTATAGGTGCATTGTCTGCTAACAGACAAACTTTTTGTTCGTCTTACATTTTAGTGGAAACATAAAACAAACAAAAAGCTTATCCGTTAGAAGAGTTGTAGTCCCTAATATAGTTGGTAATACAACCTGGTTGAAAGGTTCAAAATACAAATATACTATATATACACTGTACTATAAACCATATTTACTTTACACTATATGCATTACAATACTTTACTACACTTTTCTTACTTTGCGTCCTCCAGTTCCTCAGTTCTCTGGATGGCATCAGTCTCATACTTGGTTCTCCACTGAGCCACCTCAGAGTTGGCCTTTGAGAGACTGCGCTGCAGCTCAGCCTTTGCTTCCTGCTCTTCCTCATACTGCTCCCTCAGCAGGTCAGAGTCGTGGCGAGCAGACTGCACCGCATGGGCCAGTGCATTTTTTGCCTGAGAGAAAGAAATGGAGAATGCAGCATAAATGATTATGGACAAACAGCCTTGAACAAATTGTGTTCCACTGTCAATACATTACCTTGACTTCTTCCTCTAGTTGTCGCCTGAGGTCCTCAAGCTGCTGGGTGTTGGATTGCTTGCCTCTGGTTAGCTGAGATATGAGAGACTCCCTCTCTTCCATTTGTCTGGAAAGCTCCCCTTTGGTAGATAAAATAGGAGTTATGAGTATTTAAATTGACCGCATTGTTTTTGTAAACTAGATATTAGACATTACGTACCGTTCTCAGTCTGCAGCTTTGCTTTGTGCATGTTGAAGTCATTTATGCTGCGCTGGCTTTCCTCAAATTTGGCCCTATATTCATTCAACTGATCTTCAAGTGTTCTGCACATTTTCTCAAAGTTTCCCTTGAAATATATATATTTTTTAGATTAAAATATGCTCAGGTGCATAGAATCCAAAATATGTTATAGATATACCGTATCAATAAATCATGAAGATAATATTTACCTTGGTCTTGATGATCTGCTCCATATTGGAGACCACATCATCCAGCTCAAGTCTGAGCTCACTCTTCTCCTTCTCCAACTTCTGCTTTACTCGCTGCAGGTTGTCGATCTGCTCCCCAAGGTCAGCCACACTATCAGCTTGCTTCTTCCTCAGTGTAGCTGCGGTGGCCTCGTGCTGCAGGGTGGCCTCTTCGAGGTCTCTGCGTAATTTTTGTAACTCGGCCTCCCTCTTCTTGTTCATTTCAATCTGGGCAGAGGTGGCCCCACCTGCCTCCTCCAGTCTCTCACTGATCTCCTCCAGCTCTCTGGACAAGTCTGCCCTCTGTTTCTCCACCTTGGCACGGGCAGCTCTCTCAGCCTCCAGTTCTTCCTCAAGCTCCTCTATACGGGCCTGGCATATTGAGAAATTGAAAGGTTCCAATAAGTAGATAAGTAGAATGACTTGCTTCCGTAGGAGTATATGGTTAAACTTGTCGCAATATTACCTGCAGCTCCTTAAGTTTCTTCTGGAGCTGGATGCTCACTGTCTGTTCATCTTCAACCTTACTATTAAGCTGGCTGATCTCAAAATCCTTCCTGTGATTAAAAGGTGTGTTAACATTTAAAAAACATGTTATTTCAATTGTAAATCTTAAATTAGGGGAGTTAATTTACTTCTTCAGCCTCTCTTCCATCTGCTGCCTGTCATTCTCCAGGTCCATGACATTCTCCTGGGTCAGCTTCAGGTCTCCTTCCAGCTTCCTCTTGGCTCTCTCAAGATCCATTCTGATCTTCTTCTCCTGTTCCAGAGATCCTTCAAGCTGGGAATGGAATAAATCATGAGACTTATTACAACTGCATTACAGTTAGGATTTATCCAAATGATTATGCATGTATTCCATACTGTAGCTTATGTCACCATACATGTTAATTGTACTTGGAAAGTAAGTTTTTTAGGCATTCTCTCTTCTAAGTAATCCAATACTTGTATCTCGGTTGCTTACATCATCCACTTGTTGCTCCAGCTTGACTTTGGCCTTTGTCAGAGTGTTGACTTTGTCTTCCTCACTCTGCAGGTCATCCAGGGTTTGCTGGTGAGCCTCCTGTAGAGCCTTCTTCTCCTTGGTCAACTTGGCGATTATTTCATCCAGAGCTGCCATTTCCTCAGTCAGGTTTTTCACCTGTAAACACAGAGAGAGTCAGCAGACCATCATCCAGATCTAGTGAGTGTTAAAGAATGGGACGCAAAGTGAGCACTGACCTTGTTCTCAGTGGCATGCTTCTCCTTCTCCACTTTAGCCAGAGTGAGCTCCAGATCATCAATGTCTTTCTTGAGCTCAGAGCACTCATCTTCCAGCTTCCTCTTCTTAGCAGTCAGTTCTGCGTTCATCTCCTCCTCATCATCCAGTCTCTCGGTCAGCTCTTTGGCCTTGGCCTCCATCTGGATCTTGGTCTTGATAAGCTGGTCACATCTTTCCTCAGCATCACAAAGATTATCTTGTTCCTGTGATGATATTTGGAAAATAACCCAAGCTGAATGTTATATCATCTTTTTTTTTCATCAATACTGTGGTTGTAGATCAATTACAGTCAATAGATGTTTTAAGAGACATTTAACTATGAACTTACAGCCTGGACTTGAAGCTGAAGGTCATTCTTCTCTTGGAGAAGGGAGACCATCTTCTCTTCAAGCTCTTTTCTCCTTGCTTCAGACTTGGCATAGGCTTCTTTCAGCTTCAGAAACTCTTCTTTCATATTGGCCATCTCCTTCTCAGCTTCAGCAGACTTCAGCAAAGGCTTGATCTTAAAGAAGAGCTTCATCCAAGGCCAATTCTTCACACTCATGAAAGCACGCAGGTTCCATTGGATCACAAGCAAGGCATCCCTGCAATTCATTATAAAAGCAATTTAGAAGGTCTTATGGGATTCCTTAGGAAATGAGTCAATTTTATGTTAATCATACATTACAACTGTTACATTATCTTTGTTCTAAATGAAAAGCCTATTACACAAATCACACAAAACGCAATATAAATGCCTAATAAGACAGAATGTGCAGACCTTTGTTCAACCATCTTTTGGTACTCAATTCTTGCAAGAAGACCACGGGACTTGGCCTGGATTCCAGTGATAATGAGAGACAAACGGTCATCTCTCATCTCCTCCAGCTGACCAAGTAGACCAGCTTTGAAGAACACCTTAGAGTTATGGAAAAAGTATGAAAACACATCAATATTCAGTCATTTTCAAAGCATATATTTATGTATTTATCATATAATTCCTGGGATTTTTCGAATTTGGAATTCCCAATTAAATTGTTGAGTCTGTCTCAGTCCTATAGTGTTCACCATAAATACAGGAGAGCACGGACAAGCAAACAGACAGCTTCTCCGTACAAACAGTGCCTGCTAAATTTTCTCCTCTGAAGTGTGTCCCTCACTCTCAGCCACTGATTTTACTCAGTCCATCTCTGAGCTGTTAGTCAAAGGTGGGCACTTAATTTGCAGTTGTGGCAAAGGCTTGCTGAAGGCATGGGTTCGAGGTCACATTTCAGTTCATTGGTCTTTTTCTTTTCTACACAAATTTCAGGGAGGAATACTTTAGAATGCTTGTCTTACCTTGGTGTGTCCAAATCTATACTGAGTGTGGTCAATGTCCAATGACCCCAGCAGTTTTTCAGCACCTTTTTTGCTGTCTATGAACTGCCCCTCTGGGATTGCCGCAGGATTTAAAATGCGGTATCTGTAAATGACAATGAATTCTGAAGCTACTAGATGAAGTATGACTTCTACACCTAAAATGTATTCTATTTTTTTTGGGGTAGACGTATCACAAGAGAAGTAATAATTGGGTAAAGCTTAAAGGTACAATATGTCATTTTGGACTCCTAACAGTCAAGAGAAAGTTACAGATAATGTTTTTGTTATTTCATAAATTAGGTAACATTTAACAACTAAACTAAAACTAAACTAAAAATGCTTTCATACCTTTGTTTGAAGTCTCCATACAGGATCCTGTTGGGGAAGCCCTTTCTGCAGATCCTGATGCCTTCCAGCACACCGTTACAGCGCAGCTGGTGCATGACCAGAGGGTTATCCATGGCCCCAGGAGTCTTAGTCTCATTGGGGATGATGCAGCGCACAAAATGAGGGTGAGTGGATCTCAAGTTGGTCATCAGCTTATTCAGATTCTCCTGTACAAAAGAGAATAGAAAATAGAAAAAGATACATCAAGCATTATTGGTGTGACACTGTTGGGGGCTCTTTCTTTAAATGTGGAAATATGAAATGTAGTGCAAAATAGTAATTTTCTGTTCACTGACTTTGATAGTGTATAATAAAATGATACATCAGAAATGGTTAGACTCACTCTGTGGAGAGCAGAGACTGTTTGGAAAGAGGAGCCCTTCTTCTTTCCACCTTTTCCTCCCTTTTCTTGTGCTGAATTATTAAGTTAAAAAGTGTTAATCATACATGCCTATGGAAAATCAGCATGTAGTATCCTGTTGCATATCTACTTAGTGAGATCAGTATTCTCTCTTGGTCTCTCTTAACCATTTCCCCATTCTGATGGTTCATGTGAACATCGGCATGATTGTATGCTTTGCACTGTTGCCACACAATTGGCTGATTCGATAATCACAAGAATAAGTAGGTGTAATAAAGTAAAAATGTTCCAAATAAAGTGCTCAGTGAGTGAATGTATATTTCAATCTGGCAAGTGTTACCTGAATCAGCACTAGCATAGTTTGCGAACAAGTTTGCCAGCATCTTGAGAGTAGACTTCTGGTACAGCCCCACAACAGTCTCATTCAGAGGATCTTTGTTCTTGACCAGCCAGTTTATGATGTTGTAGTCTACAGTACCAGCATAATGAACCAGGGAAAAGTGAGCCTCTGGCTTCCCCTTGACAATCCTGGGTTTCTGGAAGTTGGCAGACTTTCCCAGGTGGTTGTCATAGAGCTTGGCTTTGAAGGTTATATCACTGGCCTTAGGGAACATGCACTCCTCTTCAAGGATAGACATGATGCCCATGGGCTACAGGGAATAATGTATGGAAGGCATATTATATGAAATATATGATGTTACATGTGAATTTAAATATTTTAAGATGTGAAAAGAAAATGATACATGGAACAATGGACAATGTGACTTTTGCAAAGTAAATCAAATACTTGCTAGACATTTACTTGTTCCTACCTTCTCAATCAGGTCAATGCAAGCCTGTAAGTCCATGCCAAAGTCAATGAACTCCCACTCAATTCCCTCTTTCTTGTACTCCTCCTGCTCCAGTACGAACATGTGGTGGTTGAAAAACTGTTGCAGTTTCTCATTGGTGAAGTTGATGCACAGCTGCTCAAAGGTGTTGAACTGCAATAAAAGAGAAAACCCCCTAAACAATCTTTAATGAAGTTCTATTCATTAAAATGCAATTAAGCTGCTTTATTTTTGGGGTTTAGGGAAGCCGGTCATTTTTTACCCTTAGGACAATGGGAGTATACAGAATGTTAAGACTACACAAGGGTTAAGAACCACTCCTCAGATTTAGTTAAAAAAATGTAGCTTTTAACAAACCCAGGAAGCTCACCTCAAAGATCTCAAAACCAGCAATGTCCAGGACACCAATGAAATACTGCCGAGGCTGCTTGGTGTCCAGAGACTGGTTGATTCTCACCACCATCCAGAGGAACATCTTCTCATACACTGACTTTGACAGAGCACCAATGGCATAGTTCACCTGTGTAGACAGAGAAATACAAATAAATGAATTAATAGGCCTTGTGTTACCTAAGCAAACTTTTAGTTTTTAGTCAAATTGTCATTCATAATTGGGATGTGAAAGGTTAAAGTGTTGTTGTCCATATGCATTATTCTCATTATTCACATAATATTCTCATTATATTTCCTTTTAGATATATATAAAATTGTGCTCTGCCCTGATTGGCATTGCTTCTATTTTTATATGAGTGACTGAATAAGTGTGAGCGAAATACAAAATCTCACAGGCCGGGAAGTTCCTCCTACAGGCCTTGAGATAGAAAGATATTAAAAAAGGGAGGATTTCTTATCGAATTAGGTAGTTGTCCTTGTAACAGGCACGCAAAGGTTTGCACAGTCCCTCTTGCAGGTTATAAAGGACTGTACATTCAAAATTGTGCCTTTATTCCACTTGAACATTTTGTATTGAATAGAAAATATAATAGACATTTAATGCTAAATGTTGAATGTTTTTTTTCTTTATATACTTTCACAGTACTGAAACAGTTAAAAAAATTGATATTGGCCTCTTTTATAACATCCCAATTTAGAGCTATGGTTCATATCTCACCTGCTGGACATTTTGTCCTTTGGTGACCCACTCATTTCCTACTTTGACCCTTGGATGACAGAGACCCTTGATGAGGTCAGCAGAATTTAGGCCCATCAGATAAGCAGACTTGTCAGCATCTTTGAGAGTAAGACAAAGTTCATGTCAAAAGAGTGACTCAGACCATGTATTCAGGGAATCAGGCATATTCCAGATTAGTTTGACCAGTTTACTGTGCTTTCATTATTGATCAGGAGCCATGAGACTCACCCTCAGTGCCATCTGCCTCTGCCTGCTCCTCACGCTGCTTCTGTTTGAACTTCATGTTTCCATAATGCATGATGGCCCCAACCATTTTGTAAATGCCGTTCTTCTCCTCCTGGGTGAAGCCCAACACATCAAAGGCATCCTACAGGAGAGAAACAAAAGGCCAGTCTGTTGGAGTCGGTTACATCTTTATTTTCTGTCAGTGTTAACTGTTATTATTCACTCACATCAGTGGCTATCAACTCTTCTGCATCATCGATGGAAGCTACGGTCGTCTCTCCTTGGGAGATGAAGGCGTAGTCATAGGGGTTGTTGGTGATGAGCATCATTTCTAATGAAAAGTAAACATAGTTGACATTTATTTCTTCCTTGTAGTACAATTGTAGGGTATATTCAGTACAATACAGATATCAGTGCTCACCCAGCAGCTCTGGTTTCTTTTGGGACAAGATCTGGTAAAAGATGTGATAGTCTCTCTCAGCCCTCAGCTGGAAAGTCACACGAGACTTCTCAAGAAGGTCTGTACAAAACAGTCACAATGATTATCTTCCATGTCTTAAAATCTTACACTAATTTTTCAAAGATTGAGTGGATATATTATATTTGTGCATTTACTTACATGTCTCAATATCAGCAGAAGCTAGTTTCCCACTGGCCGCAAAATGGATTCGAATGAACTTTCCCTGATAAACAATTTAAAAATATAATAAGACTCACATCCTTTTTATGTTTTGTTGTTCATGTTTAGTCTGTTGTGGCAGCAGAGACTCACAAATCTGGAAGAGTTGTCATTTCTGATGGTCTTGGCATTACCAAAGGCTTCCAGAGCTGGGTTGGCCTGGATGATTTGATCCTCCAGGGTACCCTAAGAATGAGCAGTGTTTTTAGCTTGTACAATCTTTTCATTTTTTAAATCTTTTCAATCGAGAATTTAAGAATGGGATCAGGACGGGCACACCTTTTTTTCAGAAGCAGCATCTCTCTTTATTCCTCCAGCAGCAATGCTGGCAAAGTACTGGATGACTCTCTTAGTGTTCACAGTCTTCCCAGCACCGGATTCTCCACTGGGGACACAAGTAAATATATAAAAAGTCTGTTATATATTTTCTTTAGAATTGCTTTTTGAAATGTTTGAAGTGTTACACAAACAGGACCAAGCTTCGCCAATCTGTAGCATATTCTGATCATTCAAAAGCAACAAAATGCATTAAGCCCAAATGCAGTTCAAAGCAGTGTAGAAAACTAGATATAATCACAGTCCAAGTAGATATAATGGTTCTGTGACTTAATGAGGCAAGGACATGCATTCTGATCTGAAACCTGCATATACTGTATGTATGCAATATTTCTGAGGTATAAGATGATTCCAAAAGGATGAAGAGATACTGTTAATCATCCAATTTCCTGACGAAGATAAGAGTTGAAGCCAGAGCTACTGACGAAAACATGTGACAATGCAATTATCCATTGATAATGGAATTGCTCATTGCAATGGCAGTATTATGCAAAATAACTGCATTTCAAACTGCATTGCAACCACAATGTTAGTGATTTCAGTGATCACCAAAACAAAAAGAATACTTTGTGTTGTCCTATGTGGGGCATATTATAGGAGTGGTGAGGAATAAGTGTGCCAGTAGGGGGCAATATATTTTTTTCCTAGTTTGTGCAACATTGTCACTAAGAGTTCTACTCAGCAATGTGACTAAGGATCTGTATGATTATCCATATAATGGAGGCAGTATTAATAAGTGTTAACAGACTGCACTATCAATATATCCACAATCATGATGCTAGTATTTTACAGATAGAATATACAGATTAAACAACCTAATAGAACTGCTGGGCTGCAAACTCAAAAGCCCAGGTCAGGCATGCATGCACTGTCATTGATTTTCAAACAAATACAAAAAGATATATAAAAAACCATTGTAATTAATACTTGCAGGTTATAATATGCCTACTATATGCACATAGTCTATGTAGTGGCTTCAACACCACTTGAGCATAAACTTATACCATATACTGTTTAAAACGAAATATTGCACAACCCTATCAAAAACTGACATGCCTTTGACAGACAAGGTCAAGTTTAGACAGCACAATTAATAAACTTCTGTACATGCAAGAGCAATGTTAGCCGCTTAATCTCAAACATTTTCATTAATTTTTAGTATACTTATATGCAGCCATAGATATGCTTAGCCAGCTCTCAATCTTTGCAGGATTTATTGTGGCACCCTGTGAGCATGTTAGACCATATCAGCTGCTTTACAATCCAGTCTGGGTCATCCAAAATGTTATGTAGCCTCAGCTAATACCAAGATGCATAATGCTGTTCACCATCAATCTGCCCTCATCCTCAAACCAGCCTTCAAAGTTTCTAACTCTTCCTCCTTGTTGTCAGGAATCACCAGCTGAATAGCACCAAAAACCCTGAAGTCAGAATTTGACGCACTGTTAACCAGTTTTATAAAGGTACTGTCATTATGTACAGTAAATCACATAGAGCAGAATTAAATTAAATAAAGTTGCATCTGCTCATCAAATTGCTTTAAATAACAGTTCCCACCTTTTACTATATAGTAAATGCAGTGGTATTGATTTTCTCATTCTCATTGTCTAAATTTCCTTCTTGTTCAGCTGTAGACAACCCTGGCCCTGGAGAGCTGCAAGGTGTGCTGGCTTTTGTTGTTTCTCATTACTTAATTGACCAGTCAGATCATTTGATTGCACAGTTAAGTTTTACATTACATTAACATTAATGGCATTTGGCAGACGCTCTTATCCAGAGTGACGTACAGTTGATTAGACTAAGCAGGAGACAATCCTCCCCTGGAGCAATGCAGGGTTAAGGGCCTTGCTCAAGGGCCCAACGGCTGTGCGGATCTTATTGTGCCTACACCGGGATTCGAACCACCAACCTTGTGAGTCCCAGTCATTTACCTTAACCACTATGCTACAGGCCCCACCCACGGTCACGGTTTTTTTGATGTGAATTGAAGGTGAAAACAAAAACCAGCACACCCAGCACCTCTTCAGGACCAAGGTTACCGCCTCCTAGTTTATAGCAAAAAAGGGAAATAACAGAGATTCAAATGGAAACCTCCAAACAGGATGGATGGACTTACGTGATGAGAATTGACTGGTTTTCTCTATCTGAAAGTGAAAAAGCATTATTATCACAGTGCACTTCTAGGCAATGTCAGACCATTTTTCAACATCATATGACTATGCCGATGCGGTAAAAAAAAGGAGGCTTGGTTGTCAAAAGTCGCATAAAGCTTCGCCCTCGCGCCCATTATTTGTTTTTACACACAAAGTTTTTACCTGTCAGCATGTACTGATAGGCATTGTCAGAGATGGAGAAGATGTGAGGAGGAGCCTCACTCCTTTTCTTTCCTCTGTAAGCGATGACCACCTCTTGATTGTACACTGGCAACCACTTATAGGGGTTGACAGTGACACAGAACAGCCCTGAGTAGGTCTGAAAGAAAGAGTCATAGGTCATGTCATCAGGTAGCATTTTAGCCTACTCCAGTGTAAGTGAATGGGAGTGCTGTAGATCGATACTCACATAGATCATCCAGGCTGCATAACGCTCTTTGAGGTTAAACAGCACAGCAGGCTCATGCAGGAAGGTAAACATCGCCATGTCCTCAATCTTGTCAAATTTGGGCGGGTTTTGAGGATGGACGTCCACCTCCTTCACTGTAACGGTCTAAGAAAAGTAGTATTGAGATCAGCATAACTCAATTTAATACCTCCCAAAAAATATCACAGCAATTAATTCAAGTTTTATTGTGAGTATTACATTTTCCAGTCCTATTCAAATTTCAATGCCCCTCAAGACAGTTGCCCTTACTTTGCCATTCTGAGTTTCAGCGGTGACTTTGTCACCTTCGCGGCTAATGATGGAGGCCTTAACAAACTCCTCCACCGGGTCAGGCACAAAGCATTCCTTCTTCATGTCGAAGGGGCGAGTCTGTGCCTCCAGACGTTCCCGGTCTGACTTGCGCAGGTATGGGGCCGCAGCCCCAAAGTCTGACAGATCCCCCATTTCTAACCAACCAAGAAGACATTTTTCATTTCTCAGCGCAATTATTAGTGCATTTATGTTCGATTTATATATTTTAGCTCCATTTTAAACCTTTTGTTATGTATATTACATTCGCTTACCTCTTAATGAATCCTTGAATAGAAGATCAGCAGCGAGCTGGGCTTGTAGTGACAAAAAAAAAAAGAGAAATTTATGAGAAAATGAGAGAGAAAACAATGACTGGTATTTCCACAGCTTTCTGCACAGTAATGCTTCTTTGCCTTTGCAGCAGATGGCAGCAAAGGAAAATAGATGCCCTTTCAGCTCAGCGAGCCTAGGGGCCAACACCTGTGCACAATAACTGCCTTCTTTTAGACAGGCTAAATGTTATAACAGACATAACAGAATCTGTGCTTACCAACTATTCCTCAGTTCCACCGTAACTGAAGTATGAGGCACAGGTGAAGGAAAGGGCCTCCTGGTGCAGCTTACCCTCAGATAATGCAATGGCCTGTCCAGGTCCAACTCTCTCCACTCTTTTTAAAGGAAGTCACTCTCCAAATTTGGAAGTGGCATCTCGGGAAGCCGGAATGTTATTGTCTCTGTTCAATTGGTGTGCAGACGTGGGGGGCGGGAGGGTCAGGCTTTTTTCCAGTTGTCTGGAATATATATGAGAGGCCTATGAGAATGGGCATGGGAGGTACAGTGTAGCAGAGTCTTATCAGTGAGGTCTTTCTAGCCCATATTAGGTACTCTTATATGGACTTAGTGCTGTGGATACTTCAGAGTTGCGTCCTTCATAAGCATGGCAATGTCACTCTGAACTGTGAAGCGAAAGGAAAATATAAATAATTTTATTCATTTGATACCTGTCTGTATCAGCAGATTTTTTTTAACAATAAATGTCATTGTATATATCAAATGATTAAAAAACATTTTTGTGTGGTCAATGTGACTGTGTGGTTATGTGACGGTGTGGTTATGTGACGGTGTGGTTATGTGATGGTGTGGTTGTGTGACGGTGTGGTTATTTGACAGTGTGGTTGTGTGACAGTGCGGTTAATGTGACGGTGTGGTTATGTGACAGTGTGGTTGTGTGATGGTGTGGTAATGTGACGGTGTGGTTGTGTGACGGTGTGGTTATGTGATGGTGTGGTTGTGTGACGGTGTGATAATGTGATGGTGTGGTTATGTGAAGGTGTGGGTAATGTGACTGTGGTTATGTGACGGTGTGGGTAATGTGACAGTGTGGTTATGTGACGGTGTGGGTAATGTGACTGTGTGGTTATTTGACAGTGTGGTTGTGTGACAGTGTGGTTATGTGACAGTGTGGTTGTGTGATGGTGTGGTAATGTGACGGTGTGGTTGTGTGACGTCACCATGTGACGGTGTGGTTATGTGACGGTGTGGTTAATGTGACAGTGTGGGTAATGTGACAGTGTGGTTATGTGACTGTGTAGTTAATGTGATAGTGTGGTTAATGTGGCTGTGTGGTTAATGTGGATGTGTGGTTAATATGATGGTGTGGTTAATGTGATGGTGTAGTTAATGTGATGGTGTGGGTGATGTGGCTGTGTTGTTATGTGATGGTGTGGTTATGTGAAGGTGTGGGTAATGTGACTGTCGTTATGTGATGGTGTAGTTAATGTGATGGTGTGGGTCATGTGGATGTGTAGTTAATGTGATGGTGTGGTAATGTGATGGTGTGGGTCATGTGGATGTGTAGTTAATGTGATGGTGTAGCTAATGTGATGGTGTGGGTGATGTGGATGTGTATTGATGTGATGGTGTGGTAATGTGATGGTGTGGGTCATGTGGATGCGTAGTGATGTGATGGTGTGGTAATGTGATGGTGTGGTTAATGTGGATGTGTGGTTATGTGATGGTGTGGGTCATGTGGATGTGTAGTTAATGTGACGGTGTGGATGTGTGGTTATGTGATGGTGTGGGTGATGTGGATGTGTAGTTAATGTGACGGTGTGGATGTGTGACTATGTATTGTGTAGTCATGTGGTTATGTGGCTGTTTGGTTATTCTGGTTGTGTGATGATGTGATTGGGTGGCAGTGCAGCTGTGTGGTTATGCAAGTAGTCAGCTGCTTACATTTTTCACATCTTTACAGTAGCTGAGCTACAGAGCCATTGCACAAGATGTCTGTGCAAATTGCACAGCTGGTGAAGGCAGAGCTTCAGTTCCAGACTGACTAGAAGAGTCACTGTGAGACAGAAACAATCCACTGGAACCTTCCCTCCCTGAGGGACGCTTAAGCCAACTGTGCATCACCTACCAGGTACTTTGGCCTTCCACATGCAATATCGCTTACTTCAATCAGATTGAAGAAGAAAGACGTGTGTTAAATACACTTACACTGATAAAAGCATGTTCTCTTTATGTCTGAGCAACGCTTTCTTTATGTGATAGAACAAACAGAATAATGGGAATGAATGACTGATTGAACAGGCCAGCGAACAGGCCAGTGAAAGGAAAATATAAATAATTTAATTAATTTGATACCTGTCTGTATCAGCAGATTTTTTTTTAACAATAAATGTCATTGTATATATCAAATGATTAAAAAACATTTTTGTGTGGTTAATGTGACTGTGTGGTTATGTGACGGTGTGGTTATGTGACGGTGTGGTTGTGTGACGGTGTGGTTATTTGACAGTGTGGTTGTGTGACAGTGCGGTTAATGTGACGGTGTGGTTATGTGACAGTGTGGTTGTGTGATGGTGTGGTAATGTGACGGTGTGGTTGTGTGACGGTGTGGTTATGTGATGGTGTGGTTGTGTGACAGTGTGATAATGTGATGGTGTGGTTATGTGAAGGTGTGGGTAATGTGACTGTGGTTATGTGACGGTGTGGGTAATGTGACAGTGTGGTTATGTGACGGTGTGGGTAATGTGACTGTGTGGTTATTTGACAGTGTGGTTGTGTGACAGTGTGGTTATGTGACAGTGTGGTTGTGTGATGGTGTGGTAATGTGACGGTGTGGTTGTGTGACGTCACCATGTGACGGTGTGGTTATGTGACGGTGTGGTTAATGTGACAGTGTGGGTAATGTAACAGTGTGGTTATGTGACTGTGTAGTTAATGTGATAGTGTGGTTAATGTGGCTGTGTGGTTAATGTGGATGTGTGGTTAATGTGATGGTGTGGTTAATGTGATGGTGTAGTTAATGTGATGGTGTGGGTGATGTGGCTGTGTTGTTATGTGATGATGTGGTTATGTGAAGGTGTGGGTAATGTGACTGTGGTTATGTGATGGTGTAGTTAATGTGATGGTGTGGGTGATGTGGATGTGTAGTTAATGTGATGGTGTGGTAATGTGATGGTGTGGGCCATGTGGATGTGTAGTTAATGTGATGGTGTAGCTAATGTGATGGTGTGGGTGATGTGGATGTGTATTGATGTGATGGTGTGGTAATGTGATGGTGTGGGTCATGTGGATGCGTAGTGATGTGATGGTGTGGTAATGTGATGGTGTGGTTAATGTGGATATGTGGTTATGTGATGGTGTGGGTCATGTGGATGTGTAGTTAATGTGACGGTGTGGATGTGTGGTTATGTGATGGTGTGGGTGATGTGGATGTGTAGCTAATGTGACGGTGTGGATGTGTGACTATGTATTGTGTAGTCATGTGGTTATGTGGCTGTTTGGTTATTCTGGTTGTGTGATGATGTGATTGGGTGGCAGTGCAGCTGTGTGGTTATGCAAGTAGTCAGCTGCTTACATTTTTCACATCTTTACAGTAGCTGAGCTACAGAGCCATTGCACAAGATGTCTGTGCAAATTGCACAGCTGGTGAAGGCAGAGCTTCAGTTCCAGACTGACTAGAAGAGTCACTGTGAGACAGAAACAATCCACTGGAACCTTCCCTCCCTGAGGGACGCTTAAGCCAACTGTGCATCACCTACCAGGTACTTTGGCCTTCCACATGCAATATCGCTTACTTCAATCAGATTGAAGAAGAAAGACGTGTGTTAAATACACTTACACTGATAAAAGCATGTTCTCTTTATGTCTGAGCAACGCTTTCTTTATGTGATAGAACAAACAGAATAATGGGAATGAATGACTGATTGAACAGGCCATTGATGTAGTGCTGAATGAAGTGTGGCAGTGTGGTCATTGGTTCCAGTAAAGTCATATCGATAATGTAGAGAAACAGCACATGGATTAGTTTCTCAGGAGGCTCAGAAGGAGTTAATGTGCTAGATGTGTAATGTGTAGCATTTTGATATCCTTACCCGGACTTCACAGGGGCGCAAACATCAAAGATGTCCAATGGTCTAAATAAAGAGTAAACAGACAGTGGGATTAAGCAGGCGGCACAGTCAAAGGTCTATCACAGGTGACATACTGTGGAGGACTGCAGCTGTTTCAGCTCTGGACCAAGGTAAGGCCAAGGTCACTGCTGGCTCGCTCTCCATTATCACTTAGCAGCCAGAGAAACCTTTACTCTCAGCCCCATCATGGTGACAGGGCATTGTTTCTTTGAGGACAAAGATAACCCTGTGAAATTCCTGCTGAGTGCCTCTCACTGATTGAGAAGAACAGCTTGTGAAGTACTTTGAGAGTCACTGCTGTTGTGCTTCATGAAAATTACATTAAATAATTGCATTGTCTGACATTAACTTCTCCATTCCATCAACTTTCAACCAAGCCTTGTACCAATCTGAAGATCGAACCAAAATAGTTGTTTTACATTGAAGTTACTGTTGGCAATTGTTGACTATTATAATGTGTTTCTTAATGTGTTGCGCTTTTTAGTATTTTGAAGTTATCATCTTAGACTGCTTTTTAAAAGTGATGATTAATGGTTATGGTCTAAAAAGGTACTGTATAGGAAGTAGCCTTATATAATTTTAGTGTCTTATTAGTCAATCCTGGTTTTAATGAAACAGTGTTATTTCTGTTCTGTGAAATATGATTATGTTTTGAAAATATTGTAGAATTATTCCACTTTTTGGATATTATTTTAATGTTGCTATACATGATATAATGGGTTGGAAGGGAAAAATCTATGACGTTTTTACCAATTACACAATATTTGTTAGCTATGTGGTTAAGTGACGATGTGGTTATTTATGTGATTAGTTATGTTCTTGTATTCCAGAAGTGAAGTGGCCATTCCACCATACATCACGGTCAAAGTGGGCTTGACAAGAGTGAGCAAGAATGAGTTCCAAATAAAGACACAACAGCAGGGTCATCAGATAAGACACAAGCTGTGTGCCCATGACGAGTGCTAAGATGGCTTCCATTTAGCCAGGCTCCCACCACTTTCTCATGAGGCCTGGTGTCATGGTGGCGAATGTAAGTGAGAAATACCGCCCTGTGGCTAACGCCCCTGTTGAGATAATACTGACACCTCATACTGTGTAAAGGAGACCAATAAGGGACCTAACATCCAAACAGATTTGGAATACATGCACAAAACTTTCTTTTATGGATCAAATACTATAAGGTACAAGTCTATTTTATTCTAATTTTATGCCTGATTTATTAAAATATAGCCCAACCACCCCTACCCTCGCTACACACTACACACATACACAGTGCAGTCTGTTAGTATTCGAACAGTGGTACAATTTCTGTTCTTTTAGCTCTGTACTCCAACACATTGGATTTGAAATAAAACAAGGAATATACGGTTAAAATGCAGTCACCATTAATTTGAGGGTAAATACATCCATCTTTGTTGAAATTTCCTTTTTATACATAGCTCCCCTTTTTAGGGGGACAAAAGTAATTGGACAGTTGCCTTCTCAGCTATCTCTGATTAGTCAGGTGTATTCAATCACTTCCTTTGTTAAACTATAAGAAAGCTTTCAGTATCAAGTCCTGATTCTAGGCTTTTGGTTGCCTTTGGGGTCTGTTATTGGCGCTTGTCAACACAAGGGCCAAAGTTGTGCCAATGATAGTCAAGGATGCCATTTTTATGAGACTGAGAAATATATCTTTTAAAAGTAATATACATAGGCCAAATAATTGGCTAGCAGCAGAATGAATGGTGAAGTCTACATATGCTCTCTCTCACACACACACACACTCACACACACACACACACACACACACACACACACTCCCAGCTACATGAGCTCTTTAATTAGACAAGTCACTTGGACATTCCATCCTCAGGCCCTCACTGACTTAAAGTTCCCATTCCAGCTGTCACTTTGTCACAGTCTGTAACATAACCTCTAGTCTGTCTTTTTTTAACAGAGTGTCTCTTGTTTGAGTGATATTCTAATATTGTTCTAAAGCCTCTGTTAGCCGCACTGGCACCATCTCCTTATTGGTTTATTTTTGCAAATGCAAAGAGCAGGCCAAATTACAATATTTTATAAAATATTTAGAATAAATAAACATACAGTAAAATGTATTTATTTCCCTGCTGTTCTTTCTCAAGATATAAAGCATTGCAATTGCATTGAAAAATGATCTCCATGGTACAGAGGATTTGTATTTCTAGTTTTTTTTGCCATTCATTTCCTTTTATTAATTTCAGTTTATGTCATGGTATTCAAATCAGAATTTATGTTATGATTATATGTTGTCTGTGGTAATGAACACCTGTCTGTTTCTCTGGAGAGTCCAGGCTGAGGGTCTGTGTAATGTGAGAAGTAACTGAGCTGAGTGAAGATTCAGACTAAAGGACACAAGTCCCTGATTAGTATCCAGCATCTCTGTGGGTCCTGCTGGCACACACAGGCTCTGCCTCTGCAGTAAGACACCCTGGGGCCTGAAGGTGACCTGCTCTAGGGGACAGAGCTTAGCTCCAGAGCATTACTACAGGAGAGACGGAGAGGTAAGGACTCACTCAGCATGTTTGCAACTCAAAAGTCTTATTGCAGTAGCACTAGTATATTTGCCTAACATTAATTAATTAAAAAAATCTAAAAGATAAAAATGGTATATAGATAAATAGATGTAAGTATAGGAACAGAATAATGTCCCATCATGTATATGAGTTTACCAGCTGGAAGGTGGATCCTCATTTCTTCATGTAAAGTTGCTCAGACACTTACTAGTTTTTCAGCTTTCATTTTCCATTTTGAAATTGAAATAATTAGTCTGCATTAACAGTGGACATAGCTTCAGTTGCAACATTGTTGTGGTTAAAACAGATTTGAAGCTGATGGTCAATTTTCCTATTTAGTAATAATGCTGCCCTCTAGAGAGTCTCATCTTTTATCTTGAGTGAATCTGAGTGTATTAGTATTTTTAGTATTTTTGATAGATCATGTATTTGTTGCACCATTTTGAAAAAGCAACATTTGATGTTAAATAGCAAATTACTGAGAACTATTTTTCTTATATTGTTATATTGTATAATAAAGGTATACACACTAAGAGGAAAATGATATCTAATAGAGGCGTAAATCATGCAGTAACTGGAGGATGAAACCTTTTATAGCTGAAGGATCAAAACTGATTTTCACTATATTGCAATTTAATAAATAGTTTTAACATTAGGCTCATCAAATGCTGTGCACCAGGAATCTTAAAACAAAGGAAACCTATTTGTGGCCAGTCTCAGAATGATTCTCTATTTCTTAGTTTCTTATCATTTTCAAACAAAAGCATGAGTAGAAACATTTACACAAATGTTCATGGATAAACATCGATTTAAATTTATTTAAACAGTCTGAATCATTTTTCAACACAGTTAAGTGGCAAATTCTAAATAAAAAATAGAATTGCTTTACAAAGGTAATTCTGTTGGTGGTATATCATGATGGTATGGCTGCGTGCAATACGTTTTATGAAAGGTACATTTCTTTTGTTTCATTTTGGACACGTTCTGGTAAGATTATTGCCTGTACCGCCCTGGGCTGTGAGTTGTTCTCTGCACATTTAACTGACAAATATCTTTGTCAAGTGTCAATGGTTGTGTGTCACAGTGTGATTTAGTATCTGGCCAGTGTTTACTGTAGAGCGTTTGACCCTGAAACTTGGCACCTTTCATTCCCTGTCCTAGCTTCTGTGCACTTCCCCGTTTTATAGCCCCGCCACCCTCTCCCCTAACTCACATGCACCCCCACTCTCCCACTCTGTCTTCTCAAGTTCAGCTAGGTACATCCTACCTTTACTCCTCTGCAGTCAAATCCATGTGTCCCCGCCACACCCTCATCACAGAGGTCAATGAAGAGAGAGGTTAAAAGCTACTTATTCACACTGGTTTGCCCTGCTTGCCAGACTGTGAGTACATGTAGCAGTCATTTTTGAACCTATTAACAAACTTTTGCAAGACCACATTTAAGATATTATTATTTGTGTAGTATATATTATAGTATTTTATCTGGTCAGGTTGAGTCTTTTCATTGTCAATAATTGATTTTTAAAAATGCTGAAAAGTATAGTGGGGAAAGTAGGCCTTCCTGATTAATCCAGAGGTTGTCCTGTAACAGTTTAAGTGGACTTAATTGTTTACCAGCCATTTGCCTTTTTGTTCAATAGTAACATTTTTGTTGGGCACAAAAACTAGGAAGGAACAAGTCAAATAATATTTTATTCAGCCTTTTGTGTAACCCCATTTATCATTTGTATACTGTGACATACATATACAGTATATCTTGCTTCTCTAAGCAGTGTGTCCTATAGTACATGCAGTCCCTAGCTTTGGGAATTGTGTATTAACAGTTGTACAATTTAATTGTGTGCTACAGCTCCTTATTAATTTATTGTGTTCAATACATTAAAGTATTTAACAAATAGCAAAGGACTAATAAGAGCACAGATAGAGCGCCTACACCTTTCATTCATTCAACATTAACAGCCAGAGGGGATACGCTATACTGTATGTGTCTCTTTATTTGTTTATTAGCCTGCTGTCATGCTGAAAGGTACACTTCATTTTAAAAGGCTTTTGTTTGCATTTATGTGTCTGCTAAATACATATGTGGATACCTTCAGCTCTCAAAATTTCAGTTTGTGTGTACATTAATTTATTTGAAGGAACTCTTGGTATTGGTCTTCGTATTTGATAATAAAAGTATAAAGAGCAGTAATAAAATAACAGAAACAAAGGCCTCCACCTTGTCTTATTACCAGACTGTTTTGGATGTTGGTCATTCAGAAGCATTTGCAAGGCCAGTCTAGTTTGGATAGATTCACATGTAGCTGTGCACGGCAACACTGATTTGGATAGATTCACGTGTAGCCATGCTAGGCTAATTTGTTGTGGATAGGTTTGCAGGTATAATAACTGTTCGTGGGTAATGGAAACAAGGTAGAACATTTTAGTGAGTTGCTGAAACAGATTTTATTGCACACAATTAGAGGAAATGGACAGTGATAGTAGAGGGAAGGCTACAGCACAGCAGAGATGGAGGTGAGAAAGGTCCATCTGAGAGCTTCACTCTTCATCAAACCCTTTCTGTGATGGCAGAGATGGTTGGAGAGAAGGGAAAAAAGAAAGCCAGTGAAAGGTAAGTGTAGTGTTTTAAGCGGTTAAGCAGGTTTTTGTAGTTATATAACATGGACTCTATTTCAGGAAATATGTGGATCGATAAGTTGGTTTACATTTTATTTTAATGGTTGTAAATTGAATGTTTTATTCTAGATATTGAATGTGGGTGATTAAGTGTATTACATTAGTATAAATGAGTATATGAAACATAACATACTGCAGGATTATTGGCACCCTTGATAAATATGCACAAAAAGTAAACTAAATAATAATACAGTTATTAACAAACGCTTTATTTTTCAACATGCGTAAAGCAGTGTGCTTTATTAATGAGTCAATGGAATCAACCAAAGTTTAAAAAATTTTAAATAAATAAAAAAAATTTTCGCCAAAAACAGGTTCCAACTATTGGCACCCCTGGCAAAAATGACAGCCATGAGTCTTTTCCTATAATTTGTGACTTTTGACAAGATTTTTGACCATTCCTCCATGCAGAGCTTTTTCAGAATGATTGCCGTCTGTGGGGATAATATGCACTTGCATCTTCTTCCTATCAAGTTTGCAACCATTCCATATGTTTTACACCTTTTTATTATTGGCCTTACAGTGCTAAGGGGTATGTTTAACGTTTTTTACCCATACCCGACTTGGTGGTCAATTACCATCTGTGTCTTCTGAATTGACAGTTTGGCTTTTCCCATGCTGATGGTTGACAAATGAATTTCGCATGCTTGTTACCTCCTTTTTATACTCTAGTGAAGCAAGAAGTGATAGAATTAAACAATATATTTCAGTTTATAGTTTTCAGATTAGATTGCTAAATAAAATTCATTGAAACATGAAAGTACATGTATTGGAATAAAAGTATATAGGTTTCCCCTATGTTTGAAAATAAAATGTAGATCATTATCCATTTTGTTTATTATATGCAGGCGTTATACATTTTTATTAAGGGTGCCAATAATTCTGGAGCCCACTGTAGTTTAATAAGGATTTAAATACTGTGTCAGTAGTTAATACCAACAATATTGCTGTTGATATACAGTATCTTAGCAATGACTCTTCCACAGTTGTTATGTGGAACCCTGGTAATTAGTATGTTTTTATATATTTTCTGCTTGGTAGGTGGCATCATTTACACTTCTGCCATAGCAGTGTCATAGTCAGTGTGCACTCTGTTGTAGAGAGCTGTCAGGGAAAGACAAAAGGATCAGAGTGGGTTCTCACTGACCTTTGACCCCACATCACGGGTCTTGGCACGCAGCTTGTTGACCTGGGACTCTGCAATGTCGGCCCTCTCCTCTGCCTCATCCAGCTCATGCTGCAGCTTGCGGAACTTGGTCAGATTAGAGTTAGACTGTTCCTCCTGTGTCACACAAACACACAACAAATTAAAGCCTGACCTACTGTTAGAAACACAGCTTTGTTTTATAGCTGATAATATAGGCTGCAGTTTGTGTGTACAAAACTACCCCCATGATAAGACCACAGGTTGATACTCACAGCCTCTTCTGCAGATCTCTTGTAGGACTTGACCTTTAACTGCAGCTTATCCACCAGATCCTGCAGACGGGCCAAATTCTTACGGTCCTCTTCAGTCTGGAAATTAATGTGAGATGATCAAGTTTAAGGGCTCATTTTTTTAATCTCTTTGGATCAAAATACTATGTCTACAGCACTAAACCGGTAGGATACCTGGTAGGTGAGCTCTTTGATGCGTCTCTCATACTTCCGTATGCCCTTCACAGCATCACTGCTCTTCTTCTGCTCAGCCTCAACCTCAATTTCAAGCTCCTTTACCTGAAGAGGTGATTTAATGAATTATGTGCATGTTTAGTCACTTTGTCTATAACAATAATGTTTCAAAATGTCCTATTTAAAGTAGAAAATGTTTCAGTATGCATATTTTAATAACAGTCAGACTCTGACCATGGCTTATATAGTAGTAGAGTGGTAAATTAGACACTAACCCTAGCATAGTGGTACATTAGATACTGACTCTGGCTTATATAGCGTAGTGGTACATTGGATACTCACCCTGGCTTCCAGTTTCTGCACTTGCTTCTTGCCTCCTTTCATGGCGATTTGCTCAGCTTCATCCAGACGGTGCTGGAGGTCCTTGATAGTCTGTTCCATGTTCTTCTTCATGCGCTCCAGGTGAGCACTCGTGTCCTGCTCCTTCTTTAGCTCCTCTGCCATCATGGCAGCATCAGTGATGGCCTTCTTTGCTTTTTCTTCTGCGTTCCTGCACTCCTGTACAGCCTCCTCCACCTCTGTCTGAAGCTGGGAATTGTCACCTTCCAGCTTCTTCTTCTGGTTGAGCAGGCTGGTGTTCTATCGTAACAAAAAGGTTACAGATGGAGGAGATGCACACACATGCACAGTTAATAAAATCACCCTAAAGGTAATTGGTACTTTGCTACCTTACCTGTGAGTGCAGCAGCTGCACCCTCTCACTGACATCCAGCAGCTCTTGTTCAGCCAGTTTCCGGCCTCTTTCTGTCTGCTCCAACACGGCCCTCAGCTCTTCCAGCTCTGCCTGCATGAGATTGTTGCGTCTCTCTACAATGGCGATGTTTTCTTTCAGATCATCATTGGCACGAAGGGATTCGTCCAGTTGCAGTTGAGCATCCTAAATGAGATTGGAATGAACACAGGAAGAATATAATTATTTTACTGTTCAGGTTTCAATTCCTTCCACTGTTCATGTAAAAATAAATTAGTTGCATTGAAATGCAGAAAGATCTGATTTACCTTCAGGTGTGCATGGAGGGCTTTGAGCTGCTTTTGAGCCTCAGAGGCCTGTCTGTTGGCCTGACTGAGTTGGATCTCCATCTCATTGAGGTCTCCCTCCATTTTCTTCTTAATCCTGAGAGCCTCATTCCTACTGCGGGTCTCTGCCTCCAGAGAGCTTTGCAGAGTATCCACCACTCTTTGCTGGTTCCTCTTGGCCTGCTCCATCTCTTCATCCTTTTCCGTGAGCTTGCGCTCAATATCTGCTTTTATCTGGTTAAACTCCAGCTGAGCTCTCAGGATCTTCCCTTCTTCATGCTCAAGAGATGCCTGTAGGAATCAGCCAAAAGTATTCATTACTGAAGTTTGCACAGAGATTAATTCCTCCTCATACAGAGTTGAATTATCCAATAACTCCAAGGACTGACAGCACAAGATAGCACAAGATGACTGCTTTCATTGACTGGATTCATTTCCTTGATTCATATTGATTTCCCATATTTGTTTGATGTTATATGATGTACAAGTATATCATATAACTTATACTGCTGTATTTAAAAAAACAGCCTTCTCTCACTTCTGCTTCTTCCAGAGCTGCTTGGATCTCTGCCTTCTCCAGTTCAAGCTGCTTACGGATCTTCTCCAGCTCATGGATAGTCTTCCCACCCTCACCAAGTTGCTCACTGAGGTCAGAGATTTCCTCTAAAAAGAGAACATAATGTTTGGCAACTCTATGTTATATTCAACTTATTTTAGAATTACATTGTTATTTAACTAACACTTTTATCCAAAACGACTTAGATTAGACTAAGCCCCCCTGGAGCAATGTGGGGTTAAGGGCCTTGCTCAAGGGCCCAACAGCTGCACGGATCTTATGTATCTTAACAACTATGTTACAGGCTGGCCGCTCAAAGGTGAAGAAGTATTTCAAACCTTGTAGAATCTTGTTCTCTCTCTTCATTGTTTCCAGGTGATCCAAGGACTCCTCATAGGAGTTCTTCAGCTTGAAGAGCTCAGTGCTCAGAGATCTGGCCTCCTTTTGGGAGCCTTCCAACTCACTCTGAGACTCTTCATATTTCTGCTTCCACTCTGCCAGGACCTGGTGCAGTTAGAAGTGAGTTATTTACCTCTAGTTCTTCATAATTCTACATATTACTCTACCATATTATGTCAGGATTTCTCATTACCTTATCAAAGTTCCTTTGCTTCTTATCCAGAGCTGCAGCAGCTGCATTGGATCTCTCCATATCCACCATGAGATCTTCAATCTCATTTTGCAGCCTGTGCTTGGTCTTCTCTAGGGAGGAGCATTTAGCATTGACAGCTTCCACAGCCTCTTCTGCATCCTGCAGTCTCTGAGCCAGTTTCTTCCTGGAATGAAGAGATGGCCAATTTGTCAAAGTTGATGTAGTTGGTACACTAGATGGACAATATTTATTTCACATTTGTAGCTTCATGACTTCGCCTGAATGAAAAGTAAAGTCTGATGTTTTATATCAAAGAACATTTTAATTGTTGCAATTTCAAATATATAAGATTTCCAATGAACAGATGAATGGAATTCAAGAAGATCTTTTGTAATGCCTTACTTTGCGTCCTCCAGTTCCTCAGTTCTCTGGATGGCATCAGTCTCATACTTGGTTCTCCACTGAGCCACCTCAGAGTTGGCCTTGGAGAGACTGCGCTGCAGCTCAGCCTTTGCTTCCTGCTCTTCCTCATACTGCTCCCTCAGCAGGTCAGAGTCATGGCGAGCAGACTGCACCGCATGGGCCAGTGCATTTTTTGCCTGCATACCACAGGAAATAACAGAAAACCATGGACATGATACACAGAGGTGAATCCCTCATCTTCATTTGCACTTTAAGTTGGCAAGAAGCCCCCACATTGGAATAATATATAGAGAATACAAGTTAGTGTACAGAAATTATAATGAATACTGTAATTGAAGAGATATCAGTACCTTGATCTCCTCATCCAGTTGTCTTTTAAGATCCTCAATCTGTTGAGTGTATGATTGCTTGCCCCTGGTCAGCTGTGAAACTAGACTTTCCTTCTCTTCCAGCTGTCTTGCCAGCTCCCCTGATAAAAAAATAGATTTTTTTTTGTCATGTGTAATTCAGTCAGAGTTATGTCTATCATTACATTCTCATAATTGTGCATACCATTTTCTGTCTGAAGTTTTGCTCTCTGTGTTGTGAAGTCATTGAGAGCCCGTTGGTTTTCCTCACACTTAATCCTGTACTCATTGGATTGATCTTCTAGAGTTCTACTCATCTTCTCCAGGTTAGTCTTCAAGATTCAAATGGAAAAAAAGTTCATAGAAATTTAGAATAACTTATTCCTGCCAATTTGTCTAGCTGGTTATACTCACATAAAATACATTTTGACAGCGAATGAGGTCATTTGAAGAAGGCATGTGATTGTCTGTCCTTATTGAACATAGCTTTCAACATTAAACCTTGAACTAGTTTATACACATATTCCAGAAGCCCACTGTTAAGAATTATGCCTATGGTTGAGCCTCCATATTACTATACTCATTTAGTATTTCTGTTGCATTCATTATTATTTTCCAGTGATACTTGTGACAAAGCTCTGGGCAAATGTAAAACTACTGTTGTGATAACTAATAGAATACCTTGACTTCATATCTAGTCCTACTTATTCACCTTGGTCTTAATGATCTGCTCCATATTGGAGACCACATCATCCAGCTCAAGTCTGAGCTCACTCTTCTCCTTCTCCAGCTTCTGCTTTACTCGCTGCAGGTTGTCGATCTGCTCCCCAAGGTCAGCCACACTATCAGCTTGCTTCTTCCTCAGTGTAGCTGCGGTGGCCTCGTGCTGCAGGGTGGCCTCTTCGAGGTCTCTGCGCATCTTTTGGAACTCGGCCTCCCTCTTCTTGTTCATTTCAATCTGGGCAGAGGTGGCCCCACCTGCCTCCTCCAGTCTCTCACTGATCTCCTCCAGCTCTCTGGACAAGTCTGCCCTCTGTTTCTCCACCTTGGCACGGGCAGCTCTCTCAGCCTCCAGCTCTTCCTCAAGCTCCTCAATTCGTGCCTGGTACAAGGAAAAACCATGCTTTTATGGTAAGAACACACTCAGAACATGCTCAATCTCAAAATAAACTTTGACCTGTGAAGCTCCCACTACAACAGCCTGAGTGGATACATTTACCTGTAGCTCCTTAAGTTTCTTCTGAAGCTGTGCCATCAAAGACTGTTCATCTTCAATCTTCCCATTCAGCTGGTTTATCTCAAAGTCTTTCCTGTGGAAAGGAGATTATGGGCTAGTTTCACAGATAGCGATAAAGCCTAGTCCTAGACTAAATTCTGTTTTGAATGGAGCTTATCCAAAACTTATCAAAAATGTAGTCTATGACTAATCTTAATATGTTCTGTGAAAACTTCCCTATATATTGAACTATTTATGACTAATATTACATCACATTTTAACTAGTTTTGGTTAGGATCTTACTTCTTAAGCCTCTCTTCAAGCTGCTGCTTGTCATTCTCCAGGTCCATAACATTCTCCTGAGACAGCTTTAGGTCTCCTTCAAGCTTCCTCTTGGCTCTCTCAAGATCCATGCGGATCTTCTTCTCCTGTTCCAGAGATCCTTCAAGCTGGAATATTGAGAACATCTTTAGTATTGACTCCAAACTTTTCTCCTGTGCTTCAGTTTCATGATCATGGAATTGTTGCAAGAAATACAAATTATTTTGAGATTTCTTACATCATCCACTTGTTGCTCCAGCTTGGCTTTGGCCTTTGTCAGAGTGTTGACTTTGTCTTCCTCACTCTGCAGGTCATCCAGGGTTTGCTGGTGAGCCTCCTGTAGAGCCTTCTTCTCCTTGGTCAACCTGGCGATTATTTCATCCAGAGCTGCCATTTCTTCAGTCAGGTTCTTCACCTGAAAACACAGAGAGAGTAAGAAGACTATTATGGGGCGACATTAGCTCAGGTGGTAATAGCAGTCGTCTGGCAGTCGTCTGAGGGATGCCAGTTCGAACCTGCCCTGGGTGCATCAAAGTGTTGAGTAAGACACCTAACCCCCAAATGCTCCTAACGAGCTGCTTGGTGCCTTGCATGATAGCCAATCGCTGTTGGTGTGTGAGTGTGTGTATTAATGGGTGAATGAGACGCATCAATTGTACAGCACATTGGATAAAGGTGCTATATAAATGTCAACCATTTACCATCATACACACCCAGTATGAGGGTTAAAGAATGGGAGGCAGGTTCCATTGAGAGATGTGCAATTGCCGATTGTGCCCCAGGGCATAGGAGGGTTCAGTCTGTTAGTTGTCCGCATTCTTTACTATCTACTGACCCCACTGGTTGATTGAGCGCCTGTGAACTACATGCTAAAGCCATATATGCAAGCTTTGCTGTAGTATACGGTGACACCACATGACAGTAGGTTTCATGCATGAATATGACTGTGGTTGAAGACATGCTCAGGCCCACACTGGGTGTGAAATGTATAAAGATTTGAAGACAGATGAACACTGACCTTGTTCTCAGTGGCATGCTTCTCCTTCTCCACTTTAGCCAGAGTGAGCTCCAGATCATCAATGTCTTTCTTGAGCTCAGAGCACTCATCTTCCAGCTTCCTCTTCTTAGCAGTCAGTTCTGCGTTCATCTCCTCCTCATCATCCAGTCTCTCAGTCAGCTCTTTGGCTTTGGCCTCCAGCTGAATCTTATTCTTTATCAGTCCTTCACATCTCTCCTCAGCATCACAAAGATTATCTTGTTCCTGTGTGGCATGTTGATACACACATTAAGTCCTGAAAATGTGTAAATCATCATCAAGGCTCTGTAATTGTATCATGTACACAATGTGAACTCACAGCCTGGACTTGAAGCTGCAGGTCATTCTTCTCTTGGAGAAGACTGACCATCTTCTCTTCAAGCTCCTTTCTCCGTGCTTCAGACTTGGCATAGGCTTCTTTCAGTTTTAGGAACTCCTCTTTCATATTGGCCATCTCCTTCTCGGCTTCAGCAGACCTCAGCAGAGGCTTAATCTTGAAGTAGAGCTTCATCCAGGGCCAGTTCTTCACACCCATGAAGGCACGTACATTCCATTGGATGACAAGCAAGGCATCCCTGGAGGAAGATAACTTGGTCTGTTATGCAGAATTTTTCAATCCACGTAGACTGATACAGTATGTTAAACAGTCTTTGAGTTAAGTAGCTGTAATGGCACAGAATATGATTTACCTGCAGTCTATGCATCAATCAGGATTCTTGTCCACTGATTATTCTAAAACAATATTTGTGTGTAATGCATGTAAGGTACATCTGTAATAATCATTGGGAAATTGCCATTTTGAAGCAGTGCTCTAGTGCCACCTGGTATGACATGCAAACCTGATTAAAATATCATCCATAGCAACTTTGACAATAATTATAAAAAAACAATAATTGTCCTGCACACACTTGGTGCTTGGTCCCCTAAATATCAGTCTTACCACTGATAGCCAGTCTGCTATGATTTTTCACTTCGTTTGGAACTAAAATCTTTGACATCCTTTGTGAAAAGGGGCCAAACACTACACAGAACAGATCTCAATATTATTTATATCTTCTCAGCTCATCCAACATTCCACAAACTGGAACAAGTCGAAGAATTCAGCAGTATACACTGACACATACTATTCCATTTGATAATATGCCTCTAGCATTGGGAATCTATCACTTGTCATTTAAACTTAGTTCATTAAGATTCAATGTAATGAATGCATTCTATGCATTATGTAACTGTATTGTAAATTGTTCCGTTATTGGTTGTATTGGCAGCCTGTACTTGAACCCTCCAACAGTTTCTCATCTCAAGCTTACTCAAGTTCAAGTTCAGGGAAGCAATAAGAGGATATTTTAAGCATAATAAGACCTGATTTCATGTACCTCTCATCCCTCATGTCCCTTATTTGGTTTTATATATTTTTTGATGAGTCGAATTTCAAATTGCATTAATTTTTCCTGTAATATAAAACTCACAAGCAGAAATGAAAATTCATACCTGCGATCCACCATCTTCTGGTACTCAATTCTTGAAAGAAGTCCACGGGACCTGGCCTGGATTCCAGTGATGATTTTGGACAAACGTTCATCTCTCATCTCCTCCAGCAGTCCCAGTAGACCAGCCTTGAAGAACACCTAGCAGAGATCCAAAACAAGATTTCTGTCTGCCCTTAGCTATAAAGCATGAAAAAGTCTGACAGTTAAATTCCTACCTTGGTATGTCCAAATCTGTACTGCTGGTGATCAATGTCCAAAGAACCCAGCAGCTTCTCTGCTCCTTTCCTGCTGTCTATAAACTGTCCCTCTGGGATAGCAGCAGGGTTCAGGATACGGTATCTTCAGAAGGATGCATTGTTAAATGATATGCCTGGATATATCAGTGAAGAGGGTATAATGAATCCTGTACAATTAATATTTACCTCTGTTTGAAGTCTCCATACAGGATCCTGTTGGGGAAGCCCTTTCTGCAGATCCTGATGCCTTCCAGCACACCGTTACAGCGCAGCTGGTGCATGACCAGAGGGTTATCCATGGCCCCAGGAGTCTTACTCTCATTAGGGATGATGCAGCGCACAAAATGAGGGTGAGTGGACCTCAAGTTGGTCATCAGCTTATTCAGATTCTCCTGTAAATACGTAATTTTTGGTTTAACATAGTGGTTAACATCTCTGACCCACTTCAGGTCAGCTGCAATATCTTAAATAATAGAAATGGTTGTATTCATTTCATTTGTGGAACTAGGTTTCATGATATGTTTGATATTGACTGAAATATATATAGGCATACCCTGTGAAGAGCTGACACTGTCTGGAAGGAAGATCCTTTTTTCTTCTTCTCTTTCTTTCCTTCAGCCAGAACTGAACAAAGAATGCAACAATAATGAAAATGCAAACTGAGAGAGAAAAACAATTACAGGAATTAATAACTCATTTGGTTCAATTTCAGAATTAATTTACACAATTTGAGGTCACTTCTTAGGGAAAGGTCACTTTGACCTTGGCAAAGTCAAAATGTCGTTGGGCACCAAGAGTGATCAGAAGGTAGTATGGCTAAAATAATGACTGCACTTACAGAAAATATATTCAACATATGATACAACTGTTGATTTGTTCACATGTGAACTTGCTACAGGTTGCATTCACACATTCATAATTATTTGGCATTGTCAACTTATTTACAACATGATATGTACGTATGTCAGTATTTGGCAAATTATTACCTGAATCGGCACCAGCATAGTTAGCAAATAGCTGAGACAGTAATTTCATAGACGCCTTCTGGTAAAGTGCCACCACAGTCTCATTCAGAGGATCCTTGTTCTTGACCAGCCAGTTCATGATGTTGTAGTCCACAATACCAGCATAATGAGCCAGGGCAAAATGGGCCTCTGGTTTCCCCTTTACAATTCGAGGTTTCTGGAAGTTGGCAGACTTTCCCAGGTGGTTGTCATAGAGCTTGGCTTTGAAGGTTATATCACTGGCCTTAGGGAACATGCACTCCTCTTCAAGGATAGACATGATGCCCATGGGCTACAGGGAATAATGTATGGAAGGCATATTATACCCAATAAATGGGTAATGGACCTGCTTCAAGCTTACATATTACAGTCATGATCGGACATAATTAAGGGATGTGGACAGATAATACATATTGTCTGTCCACATCCCTCGAATACTCTAGGTAATAAACAGTCAATGCTGTCCCTTCTGTTTTGACAAATGTTTTCCTTTATTATGCATAGTAACGTCATAGTTTCTTGTGGCTTTGGCTCTGGCGGTAAGAGCAGTCATTTGGCAGTGGGAGGGTTGCCGGTTTGATTCCACCCTGGGTATGTCAAAGTGTCCCTGAGCAAGACACCTAACCCCCAATTGCTCCTGATGAGCTGGTTGGTGCCTTGCATGAAAGCCAAATGCCATTGGTGTGAATGTGTGTGTGAATAGGTGAATGAGAAGCATCAATTGTACAGCACTTTGAATAAGAGCACCATGATGTAACATCACCCACCTTTTCTATCAGGTCAATGCAAGCTTGTAAGTCCATGCCAAAGTCAATGAACTCCCACTCAATTCCCTCTTTCTTGTACTCCTCCTGCTCCAGTACGAACATGTGGTGGTTGAAAAACTGTTGCAGTTTCTCATTTGTGAAGTTGATGCACAGCTGCTCAAAGCTGTTGAACTGCAATACAGAAATGCAATCGATAAAACAGCATGTAATAGCACTTGTTATGTATGAATATAGCAATAACAATATGTGGCCTGAGAAACCCACCTCAAAGATCTCAAAACCAGCAATATCCAGGACACCAATGAAGTACTGCCGAGGCTGCCTGGTCTCCAGGGATTGGTTGATTCGCATCACCATCCAGAGGAACATCTTCTCGTACACTGACTTTGACAGAGCACCCACTGCATAGTTCACCTTGGCAAGAGACATTGGGAAATGTTTTCGTGACTCACAATAAAAAAGTACTCTCCAAATGGCGGGTCCAACTCCAAATTATATCAGAAAAATAGTAATTGATATGGTGAGAAAATACAGACATTTAATTATTTTTTTTCTGTGGTGATGGCCTGAAATAAGAATTTGGCTCTCTCACCTGCTGAACATTCTGTCCTTTGGTGACCCACTCGTTTCCTACTTTGACCCTTGGATGACAGAGACCCTTGACGAGGTCAGCAGAGTTCAGACCCATCAGATAAGCAGCCTTGTCAGTATCTGTGAGAGAAATCAAAGAGATTCCAATTCTGTCTTTGCCTTACACAAAGTGTTTATCAACCAGAATATTGCAGTTTTGGAATTGGATTAGATTGTACGCAATCAATGGTGAGTTAATTAGACAATAATACCTATATACCAGATTAATCTCACTCATCATCTGTTTCCAATTCCCTCTCTGATCAATCAGGTTAATTTATGTTGGAGTCAAAGTCACTTGGGTGTGTCTGTTAATCCTGAATGATAAGCTCATCAAACTGACACCAAAAACATGCAATCATTATCCAATGTAGAGAGTGATATATGCAGAATGTACTAAGCACATGAGGGGAGTAGCCTATGCTTAGCACACAAGAAGAGTATGCTTGACCCATGAGGAGAGTATGCTTAGCACATGAGGAGAGCATTCTTAACACATGAGAGTATGCTTAACCCATCAGAAGAGTATGTTTAGCACATGAGGAGAGTATGGTTAACTCATGAGAAGAGTATGTTTAGCACATGAGGAGAGTATGCTTAGCACATGAGGAGAGTATGCTTAACCCATGAGAAGAGTATGCTTAACCCATGAGGAGGGTATGCTTAACCCATGAGGAGAGTATGCTTAACCCATGAGGAGAGTATGCTTAACCCATGAGGAGAGTATGGTTAACTCTTGAGAAGAGTATGTGTAGCACACAAGAAGAGTATGTTTAGCACATGAGGAGAGTATGGTTAACTCATGAGAAGAGTATGTTTAGCACAAGAGGAGAGTATGCTTAGCACATGAGGAGAGTATGCTTAACCCATGAGAAGAGTATGTTTAGCACATGAGGAGAGTATGCTTAGCACATGAGGAGAGTATGCTTAACCCATGAGGAGGGTATGCTTAACCCATGAGGAGAGTATGCTTAACCCATGAGGAGAGTATGCTTAGCCTATGAGGAAAGTATGTTTTGCCTATTTCAAGCCATACTCACCCTCAGTGCCATCTGCTTCTGCCTGCTCCTCACGCTGCTTCTGTTTGAACTTCATGTTTCCATAATGCATGATGGCCCCAGTCAACTTGTACACAGAGTTCTTCTCTTCTTGAGTGAATCCCAGCACGTCAAATGCACTCTGTGGATATGGATAAGAGCTTGTGACATGCAATGTGGTATGCAAACTGAAATTGCATGTTGTTTTTGTTGAGAAATTAACACCACCTCTCGAGGGAACAAAATTAAGCATGACCCAGTTCTGTAAATTCTACTGCACAAATACATTGTATTTATACTTTATATAATATTTAGATATTCCGTGCTGTCCCAGAGAACTAATTTTGAATGACATTTCTAAACTCAATTTATCTCTTCCTCAAAAATGTGTATGGTTGGCTGGCCCCACTGCAGCTAAAAAGATGCTTGCATAAAGATGGAAGCCACCACACTCCCTGTCCTGGTCTCCTTGGGTAAATTGCTTTATCCAAATTGTCTCTGCATGGAGACATTGGTCATTCATGGAGATAATTACAGAGCGTTGGATGCCTGGCATTCGGCAGCTGCTGCTTTTGCTTGGTTTTTTATTTGGGTTGTCTTTGGCTGTGTTTCGTGGCCCGGGGTGGATTTACCAAATGCATTTTCAGGATCTACACAATCCCTGACCTGCTGAATATTGGGCTTTTCTTCCCAAATGTCAATGTATAGCTCTGCATAGTGTCCCAAATTGTGCTGTAAGGAATTGTGGGGTTATTTCCCGTATGACTATGCAAAACCTTTATAACCGACTTGTCTCTGCTGAGTCTTATAGTTCAACTTGTTTTTCCTGTGAATGTGTCTCTTGCATAGATTCCTAGCTAATTCCTAGTGAAAAACAAAAGCTGAGAGCTTTATAGAGTGCGAGACTCACATCTGTGGCTAACAGTTCTTCAGTATCATCAATAGAAGTTACTGTAGTTTCTCCCTGGGAGATGAAGGCATAGTCGTAGGGATTATTCGTTATGAGCAACATTTCTGTTTGAGAGATGGGTAGAGATAAGAAAAGAAATTATTACAGTGGATACATCTGATAACTGGTTGATCCCTGGCATAGTGGCATATCCTCTCTTGTACTTACCTATAAGTTCAGGCTTCTTGTTGGACAAGATCTGATAGAAGATGTGATAATCTCTCTCTGCCTTCAGCTGAAAGGTGACACGAGACTTCTCTAGGAGGTCTTGCAAAGAGAGAGATTAAAGATTAATTATCACTGTTCAAGGTTTGTTATTTGTCACATACACAGAGATACAATGTAACACATGCAGTGAAAGGAGATGCTCAGTCACTGTGCGACAAACAGTAAATTAAATAAAATGTAAAAAGTATATAAATAACATTAAATACAACAGAGTACAATAAATCTATAGCGCAATACCAATCTATATACATCAGTAAGTAAGTGAGTGTGTACATGGACCTAAAGCACCCCTGGAGCATGCAGTTTTCACAGGACTTACAGGTCTCTATGTCAGCTGACGCCAACTTTCCTCGAGTGTCAAAGTGGATTCGGATGAATTTACCCTGAGTGTAGACAGTAGAAGCATTCAGGTGCATTTCTTTGGGCATTTTCTTGCATATTGATTCTTTAGTAGGGAGACCGGGGATGATTGGAACACTTTTTGCTCTAAAATGTATAACTCAATGAGAGTTCAGAGCTCTAAAATTCTACCCATATTTGTCTGCTACAAATACTAGTAGTTCACTCTACTACAATCTACTACAATATCACAGAATTAATGTCCACTGTTACAACCTACCCCACTACTGGGGTGAGTTTAACGCTATCTGGAGATGGAAGCAACAGGAACAGAACATTTTGCTTTAACAGATGCACACTATGAAATTTACACTTTAACTTTAACAAAGAATAGGCCTGAAGTACATAAAATATCAATAAAACAAATATATTTTGTTCACAAATAAAAACAATATGAACGCAGAGTGCGTTAAAACCGTGTAATGACCACCTCGGAGAAGAGAAACAGCGAAATCTCTTGACCATGTCTGCATGCTTTTATGCATTTAGTTGCAATATTTTACATAGTCATCAACTATGGGAACAGGGGAATATGGGTCACATTACCCCAACTCTTCCCTGATTGGGCAAATTGATGGTGTTACAACTAACCCAATGGTACAACCATCGGTCTCCCCTATATGCACATACTGTATGTACAATATAACAGCAGGAGGACACTCACAAATCTTGAAGAGTTGTCATTTCTGATGGTCTTGGCATTACCAAACGCTTCCAGAGCTGGGTTGGCCTGGATGATTTGATCCTCCAGGGTACCCTAAGATAGAGCAGACAGAACTAGTACAGGAAATTGTCTATTACCTCTGAAGCAGTGTGTAACTGTGTGCATGTTTTCAACGCATACATACACTCAGTGAGCACTTTATTATGCATTGCATGTTCAGAGATGCTCTTCTGCATATCAGTGTTGTAAAGTGCTTTTAAAGGACAGACCTTGTTTTGGGCAAGTACTTCTTTCTTCCCTCCAGCAGCAATGCTGGCAAAGTATTGGATGACTCTCTTGGTGTTCACAGTCTTCCCAGCACCAGATTCTCCACTGGAGACAGAAGCATCATTGAAATGAATTGAAGTGAACTTGAGTTACATACATATATACAGTATAATCTCAGCATCTTTCTAATTAATTCTAATTGTTACCTAGGAGTGGTTCTGCAAAGAAAGTGAAACACAGACCACATTGACAGTGGTGGTATAATATAAAGCTTTGTGAAACTTACGTGATCAGGATGGACTGGTTCTCGCGGTCTGTAACAAAGGGCACCATGATAAATTAAACACAATGCAACTCATTCTGCATAAATGATTCCATCTGCTGTAATGAATCTCATTATATAATACATAGTACACAGCAGCAGTCCTGTCCCTGTTATGACTGGTAGTTCAGTTTTGCAGTGTTTACCTGTCAGCATGTACTGATAGGCATTGTCAGAGATGGAGAAGATGTGAGGAGGAGCCTCACTCCTCTTCTTTCCTCTGTAAGCGATGACCACAGACTGATCATACACTGGCAGCCACTTATAGGGGTTGACAGTGACACAGAACAGCCCTGAGTAGGTCTGAAAGAGAGCCAATGAGCAGAACAGAAGTTGGGACATACCAGTAACAGAATATGCTTCTAAATGCCTTTTACTATTGACTATTTTGAAATTGGTACATTTAGTTAGTGGACCATTGTGACTGTTTGAATAGCTATTCCACTTTGACTCACATAGATCATCCAGGCTGCATAACGCTCTTTGAGGTTGTACAGCACAGCAGGCTCGTGCAGGAAAGTTAACATGGCCATGTCCTCAATCTTGTCAAATTTGGGAGGGTTTTGCTGGAGGAGCTGGGTGTCTTTTACTGTCAAAGTCTGTTGCAACGAGGAAGAGATAGACATTAAAGGGCATTCATCAATGGAAGAAGTAATGTGAATGTAGGGATACACACTTTGGAACACTGCACTGTATTTCTGCATTGCAGTTGAGACAATTATGTGAAGACTATCCTGATTATCTTTATTATGTACACTCTCAAAACAAATGTGTTAAAAACAACACATAACATGTGGTTTTCTAATACACCTCCATGCCTAGTTAAAGGCCCACTATGCAGGATTTTGAAAAATATTATAAAACAAACATGCTCAGTCATTACTCTGATACACTGACAACCTGTGTCTGTGTTCATTTCTGCCCAATACCTTGCTTGTCTTCTTGTATTTGTTACTCTAAAAACTCGGGCCGCTGTATCTGAAAAGCATGTGTCCCAGAACCTTGATAAAGGTTGCTTTGCAAACTTTCCTTTCACCTTCCTGGGGTGATTTTCTGTCAATAGTTAATATTTCATCTATGCTGCTTCATCTATGACAGGAATTTGACATAATTTGGGTGGATTCACGTCACGTTATTGGGGTTTCCATAAAGCTTGTTATGACTAATAGCCAAATCATCAGTAGGTCAACAGCCAGTTTGCTGTTTGGCTGTGCAGATATAACGCAATATTCAATAAAACGGAAGTAGAATAAAATACTCGGTCATCAATAATTTTGGCTATACACTCACTGAGCACTTTATTAGGAACACTATACCTCCCTTTGCGCTCAAAACAGCCTCAATTCTTCATGGCATGGATAGAAAACATTCCTTTGAGATTCTGTTGCATATTGACATGATTACCTCACACAATTTCTGCTGATTTGTCAACTTCACATTCATGCTGAGAATCTCCCATTCTACCACATCCCAAAGGTGGATTTATATAAAAGTATCTTTTCAAAAAGTTCAAATTGTCCTGCCTTATGTTTTTATTTCACACATGTAGAACTTTACATTTAGCTATACGGAATTTCATTTGCTAGGTTTCTGACCACTCTGTTTAAATTCTGAAGTCTGTTTAAATCTTCTTGGATTACTTTAGTAGATTCAAAACTGTTAACTAAACCTCCAAATTTTGTATCATCTTCAAATTTAACCGATATACTTTCAATGTTCCTGTCAAGGTAATTTATGTACCAGTAAATGAGGAAGAGCTGTGGTCCCAGCTTCACTCCCCACTCAGATACTACTACCTTGTAGCCAGTTCTGAAACCACTCTGAAATACCTTCTGTAAGTTCTACTACATTCATTTAGATAATAAGTCTCTCATGTGGTACCTTATCAAATGTTTTTTGGAAATCTAAATATAGAATATCATAAGCCCTGCTATTAGAACAATTGCTAAAGGTTTGTAGGGAATGACATTCCTTTGCAAAATAGATTTTGGCTTTGGATGTTGTTGTTTTCAATAAGTAATTTTCTAATGATATATTCCAGTATTTTAAACTGACAGGCCTGGATCAGTATGGTCCCCTTTCTTATAGAATGTTGGTGTTATATTACCCTGTGTGCCCACTGCACACAGGTCCAATCAATCATGAGTTATTTCCCCACTCCAGCCGATGACGTTGCTGTAGCAGACTCGCTGAGTGCTCCAAGCTGCCCTGCACATGTGCACGTACGCCTATGCATAGTTTTAGGTTTCATAAAATCCTATAGAAATTTGGCTGTGTTTCCATTTACAGTGATTTTTTGTGAAAAGCCTCCAGCTGCACATGTACAGGCGGGTGTAATTACTGATATCACACACAGATCTCATAAGGTCGCTACACACTCACCTTCCCAGAGTATGTCTCCACGGTGACTTTGTCTCCGTCACGACTGGTGACAGAAGCCTTAACAAACTCCTCCACCGGGTCAGGCACAAAGCACTCCTTCTTCATGTCGAAGAGGCGAGTCTGCGCCTCCAGACGTTCCCGGTCTGACTTGCGCAGGTATGAGGCAGCAACCCCAAACACTGACATTTCTGCGTCTCCCATCCTGACTCTGAGAGACAGGTAAAGGGAATTAACTTCTAGTTACAGGTAATATAATAATGATATAAATACCAGCTGCTATTCAGCAGGCCACACCATCCCTCGGGTCGCAAGACGGGAACTTACACAAGATGTTCAACTTGGACAGATGGAAGTGCAGAGTGGAATCTTCACGGACAGATGTTTCACCTGGAGAAAGACAGAGAGATTAAGGTAAACTGTATGAATGGGTCATTTTGGATTTCGCTGCCAGAAATCATTATAGACAGATACACAGAAGGTGGTGAGTGACATAGGGATGCAGTAGGACACAAAGACTTTGGGGAGGTTCATACCAAAGCCAGGTCAGGTGCAGATGTGCTGTGCAGCTGAACCCAGCATTTAACCAGGATGAAATATATAGTCTCTGGTGCTCTGCCCTATAAGGCCAAGGGCACAGCTACCCTGAACCCACCCCCCAGCATCCCCAAACCCTACATGGGTGACCTGCTGACTGCCCCCTCCCAGTCAAGGGCAGGCCACTGTCTCTCTCCTCTGCGATTGTGCTGCTCTCCTCCCTCACTCTCGGATCCCATTGTGACCGCTGGGACTTTGGCCAGGAATGACAAATATCTGTCTGGTGAGTCATGTACCAACACAAACCCTATGCCCCCCCTGCCCCCCAGTCCTCAATCCCCTCCTGGTTATGAATCACCCCTCTCTTTTTCTCATCCTGTCCTTATCGCTCATCATGGCTCAACTGTGGAGGCAGCACATCATGATAGCCGGTTACCTGTGTCCCTCCTTCCTTTACATCCTTCCCCTGCTGTCCCTCTGCTTTTGGAGGAGCACAAGGTCGCTTTCGGCAGCATGCCCATTGGCATGGCCTTCGTGTTAAAGGCCTAGCGTTGTTGTTTTTATCTTCCTATTAAAGTTTATTTTTAACTGCTGTCAGTGCATAATTTCACACATTCCAGCCTGTGTCAGCATTGCTAAACAGAAACACTGGCGTGTTAACATCACCACCTCATAACATCAATGCTTCTGGAGAACAAAGTGGCCTTTCCATAACTTCCAATTAGCACTATCCTCGTTAGGAGATTTTTAGTAATTATTCTAGCATGTTCTCGTCATCATGTCCAGAGTTATGATGTTTCTGTAAGTTTAACATGTTTTATGTTTTTATGGTGCAATTGAAGGAACTTAAATAAGTTATTATTAGAAACGTCATTTGTTTTTTCAATGAATATTCAGGAGAAACAAGTAGTTTTGTAACTACTTTATATCTGGCAGCAACACAGTGGTTTCAGGCTCTTTTGTTACCTTGGACCCTTGATGACTTGACAAATGTGTTCCATCAGCATAAATTACAGCTACATCTAGTCCCACCCCCATTCCCATAAAGATCCATTCAAATGCGAAGAGTTTTAGTATTGCTTGTTGGACAACCTAAAAATAAGATATCCAGACTCTGTTGATAGGTCACAGACATCAGTAAGTCATGGCATGCAAAGGATATGCTACAAAATACTAACTATGACTACTTTCATCCACATAACATTGCTGTGTCCCAAACATTATAGTGTCCTGAAATGGGGGGCTATGTATAAACCCTGCAGTAATTTCTACATGGTGAAATAAAAATGTATAAAAATGCCATTTAGTTAAATGTGACAATGTGCACTTTAACCACATGTGATTTTTTTAATTACAAATCTCAAATTGTGGAGTACAGAGGCAAATAAAAAAATGATGGGTCCCAAACATGATGGAGGGCACTCTCCATAGCATATTTACTTCCTGGGATTTTGTTGATACTAAAAGTAAAGCATAAGCCCGCTGTCCACCATAGAGCCAGAGGTAAAGCCAGAGTTGGCCAGCCTGCTGCTGGACCTCTGACCATCCATTGCATCACCAGGGAGCAGAACTGTGGCAGAAGGCATTACACTTCCTCCCAAATAGGTGCTTCCATATGGCTCCCATGTACTTCAGCCATGGCAGCATGACCATCCATCTCAGTTTATATCACCAACAGCAACCTATATCACCAACGAGCATGCAATTATGCAACTTGCAGAACAGAAGAAAAGGGATACAGGAATGAAAGACAACTACCTTTTCTGAGTAATACCAAGCAAAAGCATAGGCCTAGTATAATTGTGTGCTTATGGACAGTGCTTGCTTGCCTGCCAAGAGCACTGTCTTGGAAGAATTTAAAGGGATGAAAGGTCAAAGGTCAGTATGTGGACAGTTCTCATTAGGACCAAGCTGCACTTTGATGGTCCAGAAGCCAGGGGGCACTGCTCTGAGGAGAGAGCTTTTAGCATATTCTCACACACTCCTCACTGTGGGGACATTATCTGTGACATTCGCACAGGTGATAACACCATAAGGGACAGTATTACAGTATTACACTAAGAGTGTCCTGGGAAAATGAATAAATGTACACGTGGAGAAGAATACATGGAATACCTGTACCAATTCCTACATCACGCTAAATAAGATGTATGATATTGAGCTCTGTAGGAATATTTAAACACTTTATTGAGACCTTTCAATACACAAGAAGCCATATCTCTATGATGGGATTATTCAGGTTGCTCTAACTGGGATATCTAAATGAGCACAATCTCCAGGATCTAGAATTTACTGTTGTTTGTTATGAAAAGTGGAATGCAATTACTGTTGTACATAACTGTTTTACATACTGTGACCTTTCAGTGTACACATTCAAAACACAAACCTGACCTGTTACTGCACATTGAGATCTGTGTAGCCAGAGTGGACCAGGACACAAGACAATGACCTTCAGAGCAACATAGCGCACATTCTCTGGTGGGGGAATCCAGTCACTAATGCCAGAATACCACGGGCACCTGTGAGGTAATGTCACACCAACATGCTTGTGAGGGGATGTTAATCTTTGAACAAATATGCTCTCACAGATCTGGCATAGCCCATTTATAAATCTCGGCTGAACAGACATCCTCTTTTTCAGAAAATATCCTTTAAGGCATAATTTCTTATTCCTAAACATGTCCTGTTATGCTTTGCCTTATTTCATATACTGTATATAAAGAAAATATTTTAAAAAATAACCTTGTATAATAACCTTGTAAATATAATAATCTTGTCCATAATGTCCATCCACCCCTGTCCTTTATTTAAATCCAATATATGCCCCCCTAATAAATTACAACATATTTTTGATGATTACTTTTTACTATTTCTGGGATTACTGGGTTCAAAACTGGAATAATTGCTTGAATTTATTTGGTATGGTCAGATGCAAAGGTCAGTTTCAAACAATACATTTATAGTTGTCAAGATATCCCCTGTGATTTAAACTCACAAAAGGTAGTTGTCTTTCATTTTAATTTAATGTGTGATTTTAGGGCTTTGCTGGTGGAATTTCACTCAGACCCACTACATAGTAGCCATTTTTAAAAAGTATGTCTGCTTTAAAAAGGATATCTTGGCTGACATAGTAGAAATCCTTTGTTGTTATCATGTTTTTATTGACCAACATTAGAAAGGGTACATTCTATAATTTTGTACGCAATTATACAGTCAGAAAATAAAGAAAACTGATTATGTCTGTGTTTTAGTCAGGGACTGAGTGACAAGGAGGGCGCAAAATGGGATTAGGACATGAGAGGCAGACATTACACAGAGAGAAGCGTTCAGCCGCTCTTGACATTGTGGCTCAAGGGTCAACAAGGCGCCAGATTAATTTATGAGAGCAATGAAAGAGGCCGTGAGAATGACACAGCTCTGCACCTCCTTTTCTCCTTCCCTCGCCGTCATTCTCAATTTGCCTCCCCCTTTCCCTCCACTGCAAATCAGGGAAACGGAGAAGAACAGTTTCAGCTGGATGTGTCAGCAAGCTGGATGTATTAGTAAGTTAATGTCTGGCTCTAGAGGAGTTATTTACCCGGAGTTCTTTCACTGACTGTCCAGCTTTGCGAATGGATCTGTAAAAATATAACTTTTGTCAAATGTAACATAAACTCACCATGTTCCGAACAGTGCAACTTTCATGACGAATGGCTGAAAACATACTTCCAGCTTTGGTTTTTGTGCGTGTGTAAAAGTATAATTCCTTCCGTTTTCATAATTTCAAACTACGAGTCACAGACGCGATCCATTTCAGCATTCATGGTAGTAGATCTCCACTGAGACATTGTGGTGGGGAAGCTGTTGCTAACGAGAGACTACGAAGAAGGCTTACACGGACCATCGTGAGCAAACACTGTCTTACGAACACAGGGAGGTTATTTGTAGTTTACTGTACAATTATTGCTCCAATCCACACCAATCAAAGTGTTTTAGTGTCTGAGATAGTCAATAACCAACCATAAATCATAAACCACATTCATCAGGAGATAAACTACTGCTGAAAGGATGTTAACCTCTGGTGGAAGCGCCGCTTTCCAGAACACGGTGAGTTTACATTACAAATAGGCATGTATGCCTAATAAATAAAATACATTGCTGGTTTCCTGGATTAACTGATAAATGACATTGCAGGCTTCCTTGATGAAAAAAGAAGCACAATTGGGGCTCAATGGTTAAAATACGATCAGGATGTACTTTGTCCCTTACTGAAGAGCCATGGCACGTGCCATTGGCACCAGACTGCAAGGATTTGGTGACTATTTCAGTGCAGAAATGTGCCTGGCTGGCTGCAGTCAGGCAGATGTCTCTGTCATCAGTCAAGGCCTTCCGGGAGAGGGTTATCTTTAAGCTCCAGTGCTGAGAGCAAGTGAGATCTCATGTCTCATCTCTGATCTGATGAGTTTCAAATTCAAGTTATTGGACTTATTCTGATTTAAATGCTTTGAAGACATATTTAGTGTAATTATTACGTACAGTATAATGATTTTTAGTTTTAAAACCAGGAGTGTCTTGTCCTGGTTTTAGGATCCACACTTTCAGCCATTTGAAACTTGGCGGGGGGGAGGGGGACACCTCTGGAAGCATCTCAATTAAAAGTCATCAATCAAAACAATTACAAGCCCACCAATCTGGCTTACTTGGATAAAAACTGCTGCAACATAGGCAGCATGAATTAAAATTAATCACTTCCATCTTCCAATGACAGTTCTGCTTTCAAGAACAACCTTCTCCATCCCAAACAATCAGGTTTGAAGTCTGGCCACTCACTGAGACTGCCCTGCCCGGCAGTCCACACCATCAGATCCTTATCGTAATAAGAGACTTACTATCACAATTCAGAGAATAGGACCTATGCAAATGAATGACTTTAATTAAAGACGTGGCTATTGAACCTAAGTATTTGTCTCTTTATAATGAAATTGACTACTTAAATTGGAGCAGAAACCAAATTATAGGAGGCAGGTTTTCATTGTCTTCAAGCTATTTTACTACTGTTTGTCTGTATGACAACACATTTCAGAAGACTCTCTTATATGTCTATGTTTGTAGTGTTTTCCTTTTGCAGCTTAAATAGCTCCCATGGTCACTGACAAGCTGACACATCACATGTATGCCGCACAACTTTACCACCAGCAAAAATAAGCTGTGCTTACCACATGTGTTAATTTGTGATAATTACTGGGAATCAGATACACCCTGTATTGCTACAGATAACAGTTCAAATATGCACGACCCAGACAGTACTGTGTCGCTGTTTCACTGCTACTGCAGTTATGTTGTACTGGGAGTGCGAGCCGAATTGTACTGAATCTCATTCTGGTACTTGTGGCAGTTCTGGTACAGGTGCAATACTTCTGAGTCTCCCTCAGAAAGTCTATGCATTACCTTGCAGGTGAAAGATATAAACTAAGGCCTGAGACATTTTCTCAACTGGATAAAAACTGTATTCATGAAGATGTCTGTTTTTGGACATCAAAACAGAACAAACCTCATTCAACTGTTTGGCAAACATGTAGCATGCAATGCCAAAGCTATTCTTTTTGATACTGAATATTGCCACCATCAAGTTCCAGGTACTGACCTCAGCCTGCCAAGGCTGTTATTGGCCTGGTGCTATTTCCATATCACTTCTATTTATATCACACTTTATTTTCTCTGTAATGCAATATCATTGTTCATTGAGTTATTCACATAGTTGGGTAGCAGACCATTGCTGGGTTTTTCCACCAGATGCGATCGCCTTATTTTTTCATTTTGATCTGCTACAATGTGAAGCACTTTGAGCTGCATTCCATGTATGAAAGGTGCTATACAAATAAAAGTTTATTATTATTACTATTATTATTATTAGTAGTATTATTATTATTATTAGAGGTTTGAATTTCTTTTTTTGTGTGTGTTCATTCTCCATTCATGTAAATATAATTTTTTTACACTTAGGTTTTTATATGTGATCCTGTCTGCATCAACAATTTCAGAATTTCACTAGCATTTAATTTGAACTACAATGGGCTAGTAACTTACAATTGAAATTTAAATAATTATTTTATCTTTTTTTTCCTTAGTCATAAATTACCCATAAAGCACTAGAGCAGGACTATTTCAAAAAGAGACCGATGTGGGTGCAGGTTTTTATATCATGCTAGTACAAAGACACCCAAGTCTGCTGATTCATTGCTGATTCAAGTCTGCTCTTTCCATTTCCAAACACGTATTTTTCACTCCCTACTGCCTGCTTTGCTTGTTTTCTTGCTCCTAGCTCCAACCATCAGGGGAGGCACAAAAAGGAAGCAAGAAAAGGAGGTAAAGGCAGGGGAAACCAGACAACATGAATTAGGAAAATGGAATGTCCTTGCTTCTTCATACATCAGTTTGAAGCAACATCAGTTAAAGATGTGGCAGATGTGTGGCAGATGGGGAGAGAATCTAGCTCCTAGAAGGAACATTTAAGGGATTGAAAATTCCTTAAAGATGGTGGACCTCGATCAATTTCTAAGATTCCTTAAAGATGGTGGACCAATTTCTGAGTCAGGCAAAGAACAAGCAGGTGAAGAATAAGCGACTGGAAAGAGCCCATGGTCTTGATTGAAGACCACAATTACTTATTCAGGTGAGCTAGGCTAAAACACATCCGCTCCCACATCTGCCCTTTTTTAATGAGATTCAACAGCCCAGTATTAGAGAAAGGCAATCAAAATATTATTGTCTGTCTGACAATCAACAACTCAACACAAGGCTCAGTGAAATAAGTATATATTATCATAATTGCATTAATTTGGTTTGATTTGTATTTATTTAAAACGACTCCAGTTAACTAGGACTGAATATATGAACCAGGCAAACTGAGGCATAGAGTTAGACTGAGCATGCACAAAGCCATTCTCTCAGTGGTAAAATGCCCGTTTCTAAACGTGAGGAAAATGCAGAAAATGCTCCATATGTCTGAGCCAATGAGATCACTGCCACTCTCTGGCCAAACACTTCAGTGTATGATTATTTTTCGGGAGCCTGGAGACCATGACAGATTCCAGAGAATGGAAAGACAGATAAACGGGTGGAGGAGGGGTGCTGACTGAGATGGAGAGCTAGGGGTGGGGTCAGAGATAAGAGATCCAGAGATGGCAGATATTTAAGGGTGCAGCAGCTGAGCATTGTGAACATTCTTAGGGACTGACACAATGAGGGGACTGCAGTGACCTGCACTTCAGCACACACACGGTAATCGGGGGATTTTAAAATCAGTCGTCTGTATGACCTTATTGTACAGTACCAAACACACATCAATGATAACGACGATTTAGGCACTTTAACAGTTGATAGTCTCTGAGCTCTAAATACTAAAACCATGTGCGCTAAGACCCCTGGGCTTTAGTCTTTTGATCCAGATCAAAGTTGGAATGAAATTGAAATTCAGAAAGTGATGTTACCTCAGGTCTTCTCACCTTCTGCTTCAGTTTGAAGTACACTTAATACTGGCTAATGTAGACATACATCTACAATTTTAAATATTTTTGTCATCACTCCCGGAATAAGAACCTGCACAGTACACTGCTAACTTATCCACAGATATACAAGCAAAAAAAAAATAGTCAATTCATAAGCATTAAAAATAACTTTAAAGGTAAAAACCAGTGAGCAGCTGAAGTTCCCCTAAACTGCTCAAGACAACTGGTTCCCATTAGAGGAAAGATTGTTTTGGTATAGTGTAAAAGCTGTAACTAATAAGTACAATGGCTATTACTGGGATTCAAATATGCCATTCTAATAACTTCCAAAACAAAACCATCTGGATCTCCAGTTGTGACAGAACCATTGTACTGAAGAGTACACTGCTGGTTACAGGTAGTATCCATGGTGGGTCTCCAGAGTGTATCAGCAGTGCCTGTCCCAAAACCCTTCTGTGGAATGCAATGGCACCCCTTCAACACCAGGAAAGGAGCAGTCACAGAAACTGCACAAACACAAAGTTTCACAAAGCAGGATTACCAAGTTAGCTGTAAAACACAGAACCCTCCATATTACTCAGTGCAGTTACCCAACTAAGTCCCTATTCCTACTTTGCCAAATACCTCCATGGAGAGCCAATGCAGAAGCCAGTACGATTAAAGGTACACGAGTTAAGATTTTTGTGTTAAAACATTGTTACAAGACCATTGTAAATCCCTTCCTAGAATTGAAGAAGGCTCACTGACATGTTGACTCACCCTTTGTCTGCGTTTATAGTCCTTAAACTCGGGTTTCAAAGTGTACATTTGTCAGGCCGTCACTCTGTATGAAAACACTGTACAGCTGCACAACAATTCAAGCTCATTGGTTCTAACTGCCACAGCCAATTTGCGCATTTATTGCTTTTTATCCAAGCGAAGGCTACATATCTAATTATACAATAGCGAACAATGCCAGTTCGCTATTGGTAACAAGCAAATTAGCTATAGTTAGCTTGACAAATTTACAGATATCCATTTCAAAAACGTATAGGCAATACAAACATAGTAGCAATGCATAATGCACAAGTGTTGTGCTTCAGGTGGATATTTGTAAATTTGGGAAGCTAACTAGTAATAGCTCATCTGCTTGTTACTGATAGCGAACTAGTATTATTCTCTAACTAGATAAGCAGTAGTTCCAGTGGTCGCTCTTGTAGAGTGCAATTTGGGCAGCTACATGTTCCTTTTACCTCTTCTAAGTGTTCAATCATCCGTGTTTAGCTAAACCTATATTTCTCTCAAACTGTAAGTTAGTTATATAGCCAGCTAGTTACACAGCCAAATAACTTGCTCATAATATAGTTGATTAAAGTGGAAACTTAAAAAAAAGACAAGTGTTGTGTAGCACACCAAAGTAAAGATTTCATAAAGTCAGCTGTTCGGCAAACATTTTCTAAATAGAACACTACGAAAAGACAGCAGGCTCCGTTGCATTTTTCACTGCCAGCTTTCCAAAACAGTGCACGAGAACACTGAACTGTATAAGGCTTTATATTACGCGTTGTATTCAAAAACTGCGGAAGCTGTGTTGTGGTTTGAGGTTGTTTGTTGCTACAATTCTTTTGACCGTTAGGAGTCCAAAATTACCTATTGTACCTTTAAGTAACGACAACTAGGGTGGCCACTGAGTATGTCCTTCACTTGCAGTTCACCCCCCTGGCCACAAGATGAAGTGTACTTGTGTAACCCATATGTCCACACGATGGAGACAAACTCATGATAATCATTGGTTGCAAATACTTTAAGCTCTTGTATGACATGGACCAAACGTGACCAAACATCCATACCCAAATTTTTACACAAGGTCTTTTTATTTTTTTTATTTTTTTCCTAATTACAGATTTTTTTTTTTTAATGGGTTAAAAATAAAATTAAAATAAAAAAAGCAAAACAAATTTTTAATTTTTTTTTGTTCAAATCCTCTTTTCCCCACAGAAAAAACAAAAAACAAAAACAAAACACACTTCTCCACAGCCTCCCAAATAAAGGCCCTGCTCCCTCGGTTTTAAATAACTGCCGCCTTCGCCCCCTCCCCGTCTCCCCTGCGAGTTCTCAAGCCGTGTCTGCTCTGTACGCAGAGAAACAGAGGGCCTCAACCCCTTCTCTGTGCCTGCTGTCTCAATGAAAACAGCAGCTGCCTGCTTAGATGGATCCCTATGCAAAGGGACTCCCCTACTCTCTACACAAACTGTGTGGGTGCGGTATGTCCTGGTGATTGAGCCTTGTGCCTGTGCGTGTATTCATGCGCGCGCGCGTGTGAGTGCGTGTGCGTGTGTGTACGAGTGCGTGCGTGCATGCGTGTGTGTGTGCGTGTGTGTGTGTGCCTGCGTCCGCACGAGCTCAGCGCCTGTGGTTGTAGTAAACCCCCCCCGCTGCGTGCCGGTGCTCCCCCTGTCCCCCGGGCCCACCCCCCCACATTGACAGGATTGGGTGAGTGTGCACAGCGGGAGCAGAGAGGGCGAGAGACGCTGCCGAAACAGTAGGGGGCGCTGCCGCCACAGGAGAAGGGGGGGTGGTCAGCCTCCACTGGTCCTGAAACCTGAAACGACAAGAAGTGGTCTAATATCCAGAGAAAGAGAGAAGGAGAGGAGGAGAGGAGGACAGGTGTAGCCGCAGCAGCAGAGGTCCGGGGGAGGGGGGCAAAGTCCAAGCCGTGCATTTGAGGGGGAGGGGGGGGGCGCTTTATAACTAAAGACAAAACACAAAGTATCTGAGACCAGCATGACCTGTAGGAACACAGAGGGGTCTGCTCACTGCCAGTGACGAACAGAGGAGAACAGAGGGGGGGGGGGGGGGGGAGAGAACTGTGTGGAGTGAGGGATGGAAGGAGTATAAAGGAATGAAACAAAAGTCGCAAGAGAATGCTGGTTATAACCGCTTAAAGAGGGTAAAAGCGGGGGTGAGGGGTAGAGAGAGAAAGGTTGATTTCAAGGAAGATACAAAAAGCACTCCCAATACAAAATACTTGAAAAATAAAAACAAAGCCATTTTGTCATATATAGGTATATATATGTATGTATGCATCTGTACATACATACGTAGCGCAGCTGCACATGAGCTTTCGGTGGGCGGAGTGTGGTGCATCACAGCCAGACAAGAACCCACATCTGCAGCCTGACATTTCATCTTCCTGACACACCGGCCATCTGTACCTTACCAGGGAGACCGCTGCAGCACGACACACACCCACACACACCCACGCCTAGGCCAGTCTGTCTGTCTGTCCGTCTGTCCACAAGCACTGCGGGGGAGGGTTCTTTTAGTGGGGCCCTTTTATCCTCTTGTTTGTCTTCCCTTTTTTTTTTTTGTATTTTTTTTTTTTATTGGGGACAGAGAGGGAGGGGTGGGTGGGGGGGTTTGGTCAGGGATTAGTAAGGGGAATACCACGATGACGTTCGCCCTCGGCCCCTGAAAAAGAGAGAGAAAAAGAGGGTGAGTATTTTTTCGATTGGCCAAGAAAGACGGACGCTAATTTCTTTCGGCGGGTGAGTGCGCGCGCGTGCGTACGCCGTTGCCGTTTTAATTAGACGTGCAAAAACGCAGCATCAAAATGTAAGCAATCATCACATATAATAACATACGTGATTTACCTTTTCAAGTGGACTCTCCAGGTTATAACAATATATAAAAAATGTTTTACTACTTGTATCATTCTGCTAGAACTGTTGGCAGTTAATTGTCTTTTTTTGTACGAATAGCAATTATTCATTTGAAGCGGGCAGGGGGAGAGTAAAAACGCGCTCTCCTTCCCCCGTCTCGCTCTCCCTCTTTCTCTCTCCCTCATTCTGAGGCCAGCTCTCCTGAGGTCACTGTTGGGAGAAACGGAAGATGGACACACACACCCCCCGGTCCCCCCCCAGCCCTTCCCAGCAGCATGCGGGTACACACCAGCAGGTGCCGCTGTTGCCTTCCATTCTCGTACATATGCGCACACTGTGGCCCTCTCGCACGCAGACACACAGACACACGTGAACCAGGCTCCATACTCAAACCAATGTCAGGCTGCAGGAATGACCTTTTTTCCCCGCCGGTACCGGTCAGCTGCGACTGTAAGGGCGGTGAAAAACCAGCCCGGACAGTAAGTGGAGTTGAGCCGGCGAGTGAAGGCAGCCTATCCACATGGAGCACGGGCACTGACTTAGACTGGAGTAACAGCTTGTTATTCTGTCTCTCAACAAAAGAGCTGAGCCATGGAGCTGAATACCCCAGAGATATCATTGTAAACCTACTCTTGTGAATGGACATACAGTATACACATCTATGCAGAAGGATAATAATAAAAGCATAACTATACAATATAAATAAATATTGATAAGTATAATGGCCCTTCCCGCAGATCCCCTGAATCACTGTTTGTGGCACCAGGAAGTGTCCCCTTCCTTTAACACAAGGACAGCCCTCAACAGCTTTGCACACACATCTGTTTGGCTCAATGACAGAGCGCACCTTCATTTTCGTTCAATTACATTTTCTGATTCAGTGTAGCCTGAAAGGTATTAAGGTTTCCTGATGATTTACATTTCTAGAATTTATACATAATTCCTATTCAAGGCCTTACTAGAATTTCCTCTATGAAATTCCTAATTTCTCATTTGTAATAATTGTCATGTAATATAGTGATCTCTAAATTCAGTTTCAGTAATTTGCAGGCTACTTCAGCTGAAATTCCGCCTCATATTTTATCACATATTCACGGTCATCCCTAAAGCATGTGGCCCAAAGCAACCTCAGACAGTGTCCTAGTTTACAAACAGGCCATGGAGCCCTTGCAAAGTCACAAGCACAGAGGCTAATTCAGCCATATGAGCACCAGAAAGCACCTGCACTGTTAAATACAAAGTCAAAATGTTTGCCAGGAGCAACTCCTCAGCACTTCAACTCCACCATTAGACAATTACCTAAATGAAACAGGACAGCATTGGCAACACAGTGCTAAGCACCAGTCTGCCTGTCCTTGTCCCACTACGGTTCACAGAACACATTTTCTATCTGCTTTATACGTTTACTCTGTCAGTTTCAGGTACGAGAGCTCCAGTATGAGCACAGAGCGCACAGCAGTGCTCATCCGAACACCAACCTCATCACGCTAAAGGGTGTGTACCTGCTGTGATACTCCATCTACGCGTGTTAGCGCTATGCACATCCTCCTTCAATAGTGCATACCCGCCAGGTACATGTGCGGAAGAGTGCACTCGTTCGCATGAGCCGCATATGCATAGGAGGCCAGTGCATGTGCGCTCATTGGCTGTGTGTGTGACAGAGCTAATAAGCCCATTGGCTATGTGAAACAGGGTGAGTGTGCTCATTGGCTGTGTGAGACAGGGTGAGTGTGTGAGATTAAGCGTGCGTGCGTGCGTGCGTGTGTGTGTGTGTGTGTGTATGCGTGTGTGTGTGTGTGTGTATGCGTGTGTGTATGCGTGTGTGTGTGCGTGTGTGTGTGCGTGTGTGTGTGTGTGTGTGTGTGTCGCTCACCGGAAGGCCCGTCCTCTTCCTCTAGGGGGCGTGTAGCCACTGTAGTAGCGGGAGCGGGAGGAGAAGGTTCCTCCTCCCCCCCTCGATCGGAAGCGAGCCCTGGGAAAGCCGCGGTCTGTGGTGCTGATGCCTGGTCTGTTTGTCCGCTTCGCTCCCACCTGAGAGGGAGAGGAGCCTGTGAGCCGCTTTCCTTCAACCCCCCACCCCACCCCACCCCACCCCATAACATCAGAACAGCCCCCCTCACCCCCACCCCATAACATCAGAACAGCCCCCCTCACCCCCACCCCACCCCAGAACATCAGAACAGCCCCCCTCACCCCCACCCCACCCCAGAACATCAGAACAGCCCCCCTCACCCCCACCCCAGAACATCAGAACAGCCCACCCCACCCCACCCCAGAACATCAGAACAGCCCCCCTCACCCCCCACCCCACCCCAGAACATCAGAACAGCCCCCCTCACCCCCACCCCACCCCAGAACATCAGAACAGCCCCCCTCATCCTCATCCCCACCCCAGAACATCAGAACAGCCCCCCACCCCCCGACCCCACGCCCGAAACATCAGAACAGCCCGTCTTCCCAGCACAGCCCCTCACCTTGATCTGCCTCCCTCTAAACAGGGACTCGTCCAGGGCCATGGCTGTCCGTACAGACTCCTTGTCTGAAAACTCGATATATGCAAACCTGAAAAAGAAACCAAGCATTATTTTCTCTACCGAACATCCAACAATGCGACTAAATCAAGACCTCCTATGGTCCTCCCTCCCCTCCGAGTCCAATCACACCAGCACAATGCAATGAGAAAATTTTAGTCGATTCACACAATATAAAAAATGCATTGCGATTGCTGCCGATTGCACCCTAAACCTAAACCCTAACCCAACTAACTGCTAAAGGTGATGCAGAAATTAATGGACTTTGAGGTCCAGAACTGTAATACCTTAACCCCCATTCATTATTTTTGTTAACACTTAAAAAGATCTATAAACTAATGTTATTTGCATTTTTCGAATCGCATTCACACAAAATAGCACACAACCAAAAGAGAGATGCAGACTAGTGGAGCATATATATAAATATATATATATATATATATATATATATATATATATATATATATATATATATATATATAAATATTTTTAAAATCTCAGTAACAGCATCTCCTGACACATTGGTGAATAAAGCACAGCAAGGAGGAACTTGAGTGTGACTGATATGTATTAATTTTTTTCTGAATTGTGGCATGAGAACATGACGGCGGTAGGCACGCACCCTTTGGGGTGTCCGGTGAACTTGTCGCACAGGATGGTGACTCTGTTGACCGAGCCGCAGCCATGGAAGTGAGCCTCCAGCTCCTCGGCGGTGGCGCCGTAGTCCACCTGAAGGACACACAGCTGACAACAGAGCCCGAGACGGCCACGCGCACGCTAACTACGCAGCGCAGCGCTAACTCCGCAGCGCTAACTCCGCAGCGCAGCGCTAACTCCGCAGCGCAGCGCTAACTACGCAGCGCAGCGCTAACTACGCAGCGCAGCGCTCCGGACACAAACCTAATGTTCACACTTACTACAATGCTGAGTGACACCGAGGTGCTGTGAAAGTAATGATCACTGCAACCCCTCGCTGTCACTGCTGATTGGGAACTAATGGGAATTTTTACCGTGCATTGCCAAAAACGTATCAGCCAACTGTCAAACAATATTAAAAACTGTACAATGTACCATCCCAAAGCATTTGCATTACATTACATCCTAAACCTCCAATCACAGGTTGAACGTGTGCATGAGAGTGTGTCCTGAGCGGTGTACTCACGTTTCCTACGTAAATAGACCTGCCGTCAGCCTCCATCTTCTCCTCAAGGGACATGATGACAGGCCCAGCTACAGGGAACACAAAGCAAAGCACTCAGACTGAAGTTTTCAATCTTTAGCACGAAATCAAGCACCAATACAGCATTTTTCAGGGTGTGTACGGATTAAGCAGTAGGGAAGATCCTCCAACTCGGTGATCTTCATTCCTGGTCCTGGAGAACCAAAGGGTCTGCTGGTTTTTGTTATTACCTTAATATCGGAAACCAATTCAGACCCAAGAAACCAGGTAAGGAGAGTTAACTGGGTAATCAGCTGCTTTAATTGATTCACTAAATGAAGAGTAGTAAGAACCAGCAGACCCAGTGGTCTGCCAGGACCAGGAATTAAGATCACTGCTTTAATTGCTGAAAATACAGAGCACCCACAGCAGAGTGTAGAGTTTATGCACTCTCCCCCTCCTGACCTAAACACACACACGCACACCTTGCCCCAGTCTTACACACACACACACCTCGTCCCAGACCCACACACACAAGCACACATACACCATAGACCTACACATGCACACTTCACCCAAGACCTGTGCGCGCACACACCTCGCCCAAAGGCACACACGCGCGCACACACACACACACACACACACACACAGACTACTCCCCTCCCTCCACTCTTACCAGGAGGAGGACTGAGATTCATCTGTTTCTCCACCTCGTTCTGGAGCTCCTTCAGCTTCTCTGCCTCCTCCTCCATCTCGCGCACCCGGGCTTTGATAGCCTCCAGCTCCTGCAGAACACAAGTAATTTACACACAGCCACGCGTGAAACACTCCAATACACCCACACGCACCATAAATCAACATTTCACCACAGAGAGTCAGTGTCCAGTCAAATATCAGATGGACAGCTACATGGACACTTGACACTGCAAACCGTATCAAAGTAAAAAAACTTGCGACACTGCAAATCGAATGCTACCTACTATAACTGCAGTCGAACGTTTCTGAAAAATGAGATCTAGCTGTTGTTGGGTTGCTGGTCGGCCCACACTGTTAAAATGCTATATTAGGTTGTGATGCACTGATCTGAATGTGCTTTGCACTGGAGGATTGCTGCCCATTGTCCACTTCCACAGCTACTGAGAAATGTGTATATTGAGCTGAAGTATAGCCCTCAGCAATGTTCATACGTTACTGAATGAACTGAACAAGTGCTTTCAGAAATTATCATAACCGCTGTGCACGGCTGTTGCCAAACCATGGTTGCATGCTACACACATCACAAGTCTACCTCCTGCAAAGAACGATCGCTCGACGGCAGAGGGGAATGCATTTCACAACCCCATCACACATCAGTCAGGGACAAGGCAGCTTTGAGGCTGCCCCCTTTACTTTTTTCTTTTTTAAGTTATATTAACACTCTTTTCTCCCTGTGATTCTATTGCAGTGCCCTGCATTCATACGACAGGACACAGACACACACTCACTCTTCTGAAAGGCCTCTACCATCCAAACGGCTGTCCTGCACAGTGACTGGAAGACTCCTCGTGTGATGGGACATTTCGCCGAATTAAACCCTTCTGCACTTGGTGAGGCTCCAGCTGCTTACATTGGGTTTGTGGAGCTGCAATAGGTACCCCATGGGGCCCATCACGTACTGCTGCCTTAAGGGGAAGAGTCACTCTGCCCCTCGGGGGCTACCTACTGTTCCCCGTCCTTTCCGCAGACGCAGGCATTTTCAAAGCTCCACAGCACTGCCCCTGTAGAGGACTTGATTGGCTTAATTAGTACCATGGGGTTGCGCCTGGAGACCTTTCAGTCCTGAAGAGGATCTGGACTCCTTTCACAGAGCCGCACTGCAGAACATGGTCCAGCTACAGCTGCTGCAAAACCCCCCTACATGGGACAAACTGGCCAAGACATGAATCGCACAAAAAGTACCTCATCAGATCAACCAGGTAGTACAAATGAGTGTCTTTGAATGTTTCCAGAAAAAGAGAAAGGCCCAAGGGGAAGGTTACAAATTCATTCATGTACCTGTTGCACACTCACTAATGTCACAGATTTGTTTCGACACTCTCTCAAACACTTGCATCAAAACACACAACTGTGGCAACTATCCTACCTTACTAGACCAATCTCCTGTGTGTACTGAAACATTTCGATCAGACACGGTCAGCAACTCGACCATCATCTCAAAGAGACTCATACCACAAGCCCGATCAGTCATACAGCTATTCGCAAGCAGAGGATAACTGCAACGTTAACAGTCTAACACCGTTGATGGTTCGTCACGACGTGATATTTCATGAACAATACCATACCAGGAACTAAACTCAGAATTAACGAAAAAAGCCCATCGGTTGTGGGCGTTGCTATCCAACGCAGAATCGCCTTTCTCCTCAAGTATCAATACGGCTGGACACGAGCAGCGTGTCAACTCTACGCGCCGCTACTCCAAATAAAACGCACGCAGACAAGTTAGCCATCTACCCAGCACCGTTTACTACCACAATGAGCGAATAAAAATAACTGAGCTGCGAAAATGCCTCATGCAACGCGTTGCAATCATATCTCTCATCTTCCCACCATGCCATTATAAAATATTTTGTTTACAAATTGTGATAAAAACAGCTATGGCTAACGTTACAGCTTACAGACAAAAGAAGTGGCGTGGTTACCGTGAGCTGTTGTCTGCAGCTGACAATCTCACTGCGGCAGCGACTAATGGCGGCATGTCCTATCCTAGCCAGTCTCTTACATTTTCAGCTGAGAACATTTTTGCGACCCCCCCGCCCCCCCAGCCGGCGAAGAGAAACTGCCGCCACTGCTGCTCCAACATGGCTGCCGACGCCACGCTCGGAGACTGCACGCGTTGTAGCACACAGTCCAGGTGATTGTCGTTGCAAAGTAAAATGTATGAAGAAAACACCACAACTAGGTTATCTAGCGACTTTTAATACATATTTAGACAGTGCCGCATAAGCCGCATGTAGTATGTCCCTTCCTTTTTCGCTTTTGACAAACTTAGCCAGGTGCTACATTAGCTTGCACACACACTCACCGGATCCTCAATAGCGGCCTCTCCCTCTTCTAGTCCAGGCTCATCATCGCCCACGCCAGTGTCTTCTAACTCTGGGTGTCCTGGGTCTGAGTCCAGCAGCGACTCATCTGCTAACCCATTTCCGAATTCCGCCATTGCGCGACTCCCTCTTGTCCAACGCGCCTCGTGCCTACAGGCCCCAACTCACACAAGGAGAAAGACGGGTGGCGGACAGCCGTCCAACACCGCTAAAATAGGGCCTGTTTCGGTTTCAAAGCTGCAGAAAACAGGTCTTATATCTGGAAGAGCATTCGGTCCTGACAGACTAGTTTCGGTGGATGTGCTATGATCAGGAGAAAATATTTTTTACTTAATTGAAAACAACGTGCTATAAATATAAAACGAGGTTTCTCCCCTCCTCTAGCACCGTGTCTCCTGAAACAGAAATGGAAGTAAAGGGGCGGGACCTAATTGCATTGCAGGCACAAGCTCAGATTCTCATTGGCCTGTTTAACATTTCAGGGTGGATCTCGTCCTATTGGCGGTTACCTTACTGGATTGTAGGCTGCTCTTTTCTGCCTTCTTGACGATTTAGCCTCGCTATGTACACAATGATTCGACGAGACCAATGTCAAACAAAGGGCTCTTGGGCAAATTATCTTTTTAATCGTGCGTTTGTGCCAGTGTCATTTGCATTCCTTTGGCAAGTCATCAATTTGTAAGTATTTACAAATTCTTGGGCCAGAGGTTAAATTAATTCGTCTTCATCTAATTTTAGTCACTAAATGTAATTTTGTGTGGGGAAGCAGGTTTACTCCCCGTCTGTGAAACTGCCTCCCTATGTTCAGAATAGGATTTTTTAAAAACTTCTGTTTCATCAATTGCATTCATTCTCTTCAGTAAGAACAGACGAAATATCAATAACGAGAACAAATCTTTATTGTCTGATCGCTTTTTATAAAATATAATTGCAGGTGTTGTTTGTAACCATCTAAACACTTGAGTAATACAAATCTTTGTACTTTGTACTAATATAATTTAAAATTCTATGAAGCAATTTGTGAAACTCGTGTTAAGCCAAACATAATACATAATCAAATACATTCCATGAAATACATGTTATTTTTCATTTATTCCCTTGCTGGGAGTCTCTAACATTACTGCCACTTGGTGGTTAAAACGGGACGTGCAGTTAAATAAATTCGACTGCGGCGTCCTTCCCATGCGAGTAAAAAGTGCTGTTGAACTACTACTTTTGTCACTGCGTGCGTCGTCTCTGGCTTTTCGCGCTAGTTTTCTACACTGGAAGTGAATGTAATGCTATTCTTTATATCTTACCACAAAACATTGTAATCAAACAAAATGTTTCAAGTTAATCTCTGTACAAATGAAGGGATTTAAGTTAAAAACTGAATTTATACTATGTGTTTTACACCTAATTTGGCAGTAGGCCCACAGTATGCATTATACTTTTGGGGTTTGGACCGATGGTGGATACACTCAATGGAAGAATTTAACCCGTTAAGAATCGCCCCTTTTTCTTTCTTGAAAATGACAACCAAATTAAAATGGTTACTATTCTTAACCATTTTCAGGACATGAAGTGTCTGTGTACTCAACATATGACTGGTACGGTTCCGTGCACTCTTATCAACACAATACAGCTGTATCACCAACCACCCAGACTGCAGCGCCTGAATAGGATCTCAGACAGCTTCAGCAGCAGGACCAGGTCATCAGTGAGCTGTTGAGATCTCTGAGTGATGACCAGGCGTCGGATGATCTCTCCCCTTCTGCCTACAAGACGGCATGGTGTACTACCTGTACTATCAGGACCCCAAATCAAGGCGCCATTTAGATCCTAATAAACATCTCTGGCTGTATTTACCAACCCAGCTCTGTTTCTCCCCCCTAAACTACTTCCAGGACCATCCCATCACTGGACACTTTGGGGTGAATAAGATCCTACATTACCTGCAGGTCTGGGTTTTCTGGCCAGCCATGAACAGACATGTTAAGATATACTTTATTGAACCCTGTGGTCCTCTGAGACGCATGTCTTTTAAGTGTGGGAGGAAATTGGAGTACCCGGAGGAAACCACACAAACACAGGGAGACCATGGAAACTCCACACAGCAGTGGTAACCACTACACCACCGAACTGCTCATGTGCTGTCATGCTGTCATGCCCGGTGTGCCAGCTTGTGAAAACCAGTCAACTTACAGCTCAGGCTTCCTGGTTCCTATCATTGCAATGCAACCCTGGGAATACACAGGAGTGGATTTTGTGGGCCCTCTACCAAGCATGGCACGGGGAAATCTTTTAGTTTTTGTGGATTATTTCACAAAGTGGGTGGAGGTTGGCACCATTAGAGAGGCTAACATCACAGCCGACATGTTCATGAAGGACATTGTGGCACGCCATGGGACCTCAAAGTACTTCATCTCCAACAGGGGAATGCTTTTTGTCAGCCATGGGTTTGATTCCCTGGCTTGGAACAGAACATCACCTCACTGCTGCTTACAACCCACAAACAAATATGACAGAGAGGGTGAACAGGGGCCTGGCAGCAATTTGACTTTTTCATTGCTTGCACCAGTCCTGGGATAAATACCTCCCACACCTGTCCTTCACACTACATACTGCTCCCCGTGCTAGCACAAGTGATAGTCAGCTTTCGTACTCAATGAGAGAGGCTTGAAAACCCCACTGGACCTCCTGCTGCCACTCAACAATGTCTGGGACCATAAACTGGAATGTTTAGCAGCTAGCCACAATGCTCAAAAAGGCAACTGCCCCACCCCAGGTCAGGTCAACAAAACTAGTGCCGGTTTTCAAGGGGCTGTATCAGGTGGTGCAACACCTGTTTGAGGTAAGCTACTGTCTGACGTCTCTGGTGGATGGGAGCGATGCTGGAGTATATCATGTGGCTAATATGTGCACATTCTCCATGGGACACAGCCACCAAGGCCCACCACCCTATCCCTGAAGCTGCCCCAAGCTCAGAATCAGGAGATGCCTGAAGGCACTGATAACACTCCTCAAGGAGATGATATTCCATATTTCCATATGCTGCAGTGGAGCAGGACGACGGAGTACACCTTGTTTCCGAGACTAGTTATCCTGGGCCGGCTGACAGGCATTCCTGCGTGGACAGCATGCAAGACAGGAATTTTGACAGGCAAGGTGCCCCAGATGAGTTTAATAACAGAGGATCTGCACTGTCTGAGCTCAGGGACCCTGAGGCATGTCCCAGAGTGGCCTTGGCGATAGGTCTATGTCAATATGCCTGACCCCTGGGGGGTTAACATTACGGTGCACCCCATGCCAATGAGTGAGCACTGTGCTGATTTCCCAGAGGATGGAACATGCCCTTACAATTTACAATTTGCACTCACAGAGTACCTAGGATCATTGCACAGTAAGCCAAGACTCTACTAGAGTGAACCGTTCCACACTAACCAACTTCACATTCACATTTGACTTGAGTTTTGACAGTCAAACTACTTCAGAGCTTTATTAAAAAGAAATAAAGATACATTCAGGGCAATGTTATCTTGAGGCAAAAAAAAAAAAAAGTCTGGCAGTCGGCTGACTCCTTGCATGCCAGCCAATCGCCATTGGAGTGTGAATGTGTGTGTGAATGGGTGAATGAGAATCATGAATTATACAGCACTTTGGATAAAGGCACTATATAAATGCAGACCATTTACCATTCAAGCTGGTTCCCTGCTGTATGTGAACTATGTTCTGTGTTAAATATGTTGCTATAGCAGGTCCCTCAGATTTATGTTCTAGGATATCTAAGCAGTCTATTTCCATGTGTGCTAATTTGTGTTGCCTTATGCTATGTGAGATCTGTGTAGCTAATTGGTATTACTCCCATGTTGGGAATTGAATTGAAAAACAGGCAGAAACAAAATGGTAAACAAATCTTTTTTTTTTTCTTTTTTTTCTTTTTTTCAAAAAAGTTACAGGTTTTATTAATTTCTCTGAAACCAGAAAACATAATGGAGATAAAACACTAAATAAAGTTTACAAGTGAGGAAAAAGAAGCTTAATCAATAGCCATACTGTTTCAGATATTGCCAACACTGTCATCATTATTGTGAATTCTCACATGCATGCCATCTTGTGCAAGATTGGAATTACCACAGAATAAACTGCAGCAATTGTGGCAGTGATGATAATAACAGCAGATAACAGTAAAATAAGTAGTACAGTTATTATAATAGTGATAACAATCAAGTGACATTGGAAAAGAATTAAAAAATATATAGACCTTCATTGCTCAAATCTGTCCTGGACAGTACACCACCATAAGCTCATTCCTTCAGTATAGCCCCAGTCTTGATTTTTTTTTCACATGAGCTACCATCCCCTGTACATAGTGACTGACAGATAGAAGGATATTAGACAAAATATCATTAATATGTGAATCAAACCTTTAACTCAAACCAATTTAGCATATCTGTGGTTTATGGTTTTGAAAAAGGGTGACAAACAGCTTGGCAGAGTCAAATGCATCAAACTGTAGCTCATGAATGAAATCCTGGACTGGCTCAAACTGTCAAGCTGTAGAAATGTATTTGCAGTACACACATTAAAAACATAATTTCTCTTTCTCATAATCTCTCTCCCCAATTGTTTTTGGTAAAAAAATTTAATGACAGAAAGCAAATTGAAAAAACAACTTTGGAATAACACTTCTCATAATATATTTTTTAGTTTTAACTTTCAGGTTTGCTTTTTCATTAATAGTAACAACAGTATTAATAACAATAATATACAACTTTTAAACCAAAAGAAAAAAGCAAAAATATCTTTAGTATCTCTTGATTCCACCAAAGGGCACCTCTCCGTACCCTTCACCACAAGCGCACACGGTTCACTCAGCTAGCTAACCTAATGCACATCCTCTCCTCTGTGCTCCACTCCTTTTGTTTCAACCTTGCACAACTCATCTCATTAAACAAGCAAAGAAAGAAAGTGCTTCACTGAACTCTATCTCACCAATTCATTTCTTGGTTTACATTACATTTTTGAGTTTTTTTTATTATAGGTCATTTTGGGTTGTGTCATTGGGCAAAAGATTAAATTTGAAGTTTACATTTTAGGTTTGGATGATAGAAAGAAAATAACAGACAAACAAGGAAAGACTTAAGTAAAACTGGGCTGACCAAGTCCTGACCAATTGACAGTTAGGTAGACAGTTGCAATCCGGTCAGCAAAGTGCTATGTGTGATATTCCATACGGTTTGCGGGTTTCGCAACCAGGGGTGGACCATAAAGCCAATACCAGTTAAATACATAAATACTTTCACACAAACATAAGCACAAATCAGGACACAAAACCAATGCACTGTCAAATGAAAATGGAAATGCAAAGTCTTGGCATGAATGATCTGGATAAAACAAAACAATCCTGTACAGTGTGAACAGGTCACAAATTTAGCAAATACAGTCTTGTAAAATGTCCACAAAATATTTTTAAGCAAATAATTTCCTTTTTCCCTTTTCAAATAATTCACATGATTTCATTTTAAAAAGCCATTTAAGTTCAGGCACCACAATATTGCTGATGTCTCCCCCTAGTTGCTTAAAATTCAGATTGAAAAAAAATAAAATGAGTGTCCCACTGTGCGACAGTCGTGTCTAGTGCAGGCTTACAATGTGCAGCACAGACTCCTGTCCACAAATTACTGGGGGAACAGAAAGGACAAAAACTAATATAAACTTTTATTTAGGCTGACATCACAGAACATACACTCAGTGAGCAATTTATTAGGTAGACCTGTACATCAGCTTGTTAATGCAAATATTTAATCAGCCAATCATGTGGCAGCAACTAAATGCATAAAAGCATGCAGACTGTTGTCCAGACCAAGTGTTAGAATGGGGAAGAAATGTGATCTAAGTGACTTTTACCATGGGATGATTGTTGGTGCCAGACAGGACAGTTTGAGTATCTCAGAAACTGCTGATCTCCTGTGATTTTCACGTACAACAGTCTCTAGAATTTGCAGAGAATGGTGTGAAAAACTAAAAACATCCAGTGAGTAGCAGTTCTGCGGGCAAAAACATGCTGAGAATTCTGAGGAGAATGGCCAGACTGGTCAAAGCTGATAGGAAGGTGACAGTAACGCAAATAACCATGCATTACAACAGTGCAGAAGAGCATCTCTGAACACACAACGCATCAAACCTCTGAGTGGATAGGCAGCCGAAGACCAATAAGTAAAAAAACAAAAAAATGGGTCTAATAAATACCTAATAAAGTGCTCGCTGAGTGTATGTGTATTTAATTCCAGCACCTAATCTGTTCAACATGGATCTGTATTTTGTGCACAAAGGTCATATTTAGTGAATCGATCAGATGTGCAGTGGGAATTGGGGCCTCTGCATCTTTCAGTCTCACCCCTTTCCCTCTTAGCTCCTCTCTCTGAGATTGTCTTTCAGACTGAGCCTGTGCAGAGAAAAAAAGTGTTTGCCACATTTTGGTTAAAGGCCCAGTTCTGGACATTTCTTCTCCGTTGTTTTGATTCAAACAATTCACCTGTCCATCCCCCAAGTCCGTTAATCAATGTATTCATATTCTATAGTGCATAACAACCCCAGCCCACCCACCACCACCAAAACAGCTTTGAAAGGGTACCCTTTTGCACCAAGCAACCAGTTATCCCTTTTGATTTATACCATTCAACCAAACTAAAACCTGTTCCTGTAGCAATTCATCAATTTCAGAACAGAGGCCCTTTTTATTTCTCTGTCTGCAGTCCACTAACTGTCAAGCAAGCAGTAGGGGTGGGGTCCAGTTAGCATTTTTCCAGATTGTCTTGGGTCTGCTTCTGATGTTGTGAGGAAAGGAGACTGGGTCCAGGAATAGATCACCCACATTTGACCCAAAACAGAAGATTCACCTGCGTTGGTGGAGGTGATTACTATCAGTTTCTCATGAAGTCTCTTTTGGAGGAGTGGAGATCATTAGGGAAGATACTAATATAAGGAAGCTCGCTTATGGCCCAGGGCCCAGGGCAAAGAGACTGCTGGTTGAAGACAAAAAGGAAAAGACAACCACTACCATGGCCAGAATGAGAAAAAGGTCCAAGCATTTAATTCTAGTCTTGTTCTCTCTCAGTCTTTATTACTGTTAGTGAAGCAGTCTTGTCAAGTGTAAAATGGGCCCCATCCAGCGCCAAAATAAAAGCTTCTACAGACACAGTCCACCTGATGCCTAACGAAAAATAAAATGGAGAAAAGGTCAGAAGATAAGAGAGGCTTATAGCCTCACCCAGACACTGGTAAAAGAATGTCTGCTTAAGAGATTGCAACTCAGAAACCTTTGTGTCCATTGAAAGCGAAGAGCCCAAAGCGCCCAGTGTCAATGCCAGCATCTCTGGATATGAGCTTTTAGCTGGCGCTGCTGGCTGCACTGGGGGAAGACTGTGTTGTCACTCCCGAGCCTGCACTGGACCCAGTGGCAGAACCGCTGTTGACGAGCGAGGGCGGATGGCCAAAGTTAGTGGATCTCAGTGTGGCCAGGTGACGAGGGGAGAATACGTGGGTCCTCCCTGCAGCTCTGGACTCAAACGTAACAGCGCAGGCATCACATCGGCCCCTCAGCGTCTCGCGGCTTGCCGGTTGTCCACCAGCTGGGGGTGTGGAGGGCTCAAGGACCGTCAGCTGAACCGGTTTTGGTAAGATGGGACGATTGGCTCGGAGGGCACTGTAGAGCAGAAAGCTGCCCGAGCTGGTGTCAACTTTCTTGGAGTCCGTTGTACCAGGAGACTGAGGGGAGAAACGAGACACTCTTCAATATGGAATATTGTAATTGACGCACACCCTTGTACAACATTAAAGTGCATGTGCAATTCATCTGCCATTCTGGGGCAGTCCATTTTAGGCCACATTTTTTTCTATTGAGGGAAGATGCCTGCCCCAATACAGAACAACATAATTGTTGATGTCAGGCTTTAACATACATACTACTGCACTACATACTGTCCTGTATTTAAGGGATAAAATTTGTTCAAGTGGCTCTATGGTATTCGTTAAACTACATTTTCTGCCAGAGATTGAATAAACCAAATTTAATCCACATTGCTGAACTGTATGGATGCAGAAGGAAACTAATGGAGCACAGATGTAAACTGAGGCTCCATCTTTGACCCTATCTGCCTCACCTGCTTCTGCTGCTGCAGGCGCCAGCGCTTCTCCTTTGCACGGGTGTTCTGGAACCAGATCTGTACTACTTTGAGAGGCAGTCCCAGCTCCGTCCCTATTGTCTCACACTCCAGCGCATTGGGGTGAGGGCATGTCTCATAGCACGACTGCATGATGGACACCTGCAAGGATGTCAGGTGCGTCCGTGGCCGACGAGGGCTCGAGGAATGGTGCTGGCAGACCCCATCCTGGGGGCTAGATTTGGCACTGGAGGAGGGAGTGGTTGTACCAGAAGGTTGGGGTGTTGAGAGACCTAGCTGCTCTCTGGACAAAGTGTTGATCTTGAAGGAGCCTTTGGGTGTCCAGTCATTCAAACCATTCCGCTTATGAGAGCCTGGGGAGAGAGGCTTGTTGGAGGATGTGGAGGATAACTTCGGCACCGTGCGGGTTGTGACGCTAGGCGCCACAGTTTCTCTGCCCCCAGAGTCATCTTCCTCATCCGTCCTTGCTTTTTCATCTCCTGCACGCTTTCGTTTCTGTGATGAGCAAGAAGAAGGGGAAGGCAAGCGAGTCTTCATAACAACAGGGACCTCAGGGGTGGCGGTCATAGCTTTGCTGACTGGTCTGGCTGGCCCTCCTGGGCTTGGTGTCTCTGGTTTGGGCTTGGGATTCGACATTCGAGAGATGCCAGCACCACTCTCCCTCGGCCGTCCCTCTTCTTTCTCCTTGCCTTGCTCCGCCTCTGGCTTTGTCTTTGGGGCTACAGCCTTGGGACTGGCTCCAGCTGAGTCCCCAGTGGTTCCACTGCTGCTGAGGGGGCTGGAGTTTGGGCTGGGGCTGCTAGAGAAGATTGGCAGCGTCAGGGGCCAAGTGAACTTGATAAGCGGTTTCCCCATTGCAGCCAGTGTACCGTCACTTATGAAGCGGACTTCCCCCTTCCGTTCCCGAGCTCGCATGTTCTGGAACCAAATCTGTACCACCTTCTTAGGGAGGTGAACCCACTCTGAGATCTGCTGAAACTCATGCTTCCCAGGGTTGGGATCTTTGAAGTAGCAGCCATAGAGCACATCCAGCTGCTCCGTCTGGATAATGGTCCTGGAGCGCCTCATGTCCCTGAACCGTCGTGCCTTGGTGGGCTTTGGCTCTTTCTCTCGCTCCTTCTCCCTTTCTCTCACTCTATCCCTCTCTCTCTCCCTCTCCTGCTGTTTCTCTCGCTCCCTCTCCACCAATGAGGCACTGACACGCTCTGCTGCCCTTATGTAGACAGTGCTGGTCCGGGTGTTGTTATTGCTGGCATTTGGGGTAGGGATGGCAAGGGCACCGTCTGGCTTCACCCGGACCACGATGAGCCCGCCTGCCCCAGGGACCCCGAGAGCTGTAGGCCTCAGCCCGAGGCCTTCTGCTATGGTTTCGGCCTGCACCTTTGCCCTGCCTCTTGTGGAAGCAGTAAAAGAGGAGGTGGAAGTGGAGCTGTGTTTTTTCCCCATGCTGAGATCTAGGGCAGACTCACAGATGCCACCATTAGACAGGGACTGGACGGGGGACATGTGGGAGGCAGGGGGTGGCGTGCTGTGGGTGTCTGGGAAGATGGCAGCGGTGTTTGGGAAGGTAGAAACTCTTCCCCTATCCCGGTCCCCTTCAGCTATCCCCAGCCCAATGGCAGATGGAGGTATAGAGAGAACATATGGGTTAATGAACTGAGTGGCAAAGGGAGTCAGAGAGATGGACAGAGGGAGAGGGTGCAGGATGTTGGGAAGACTCTGTTGGTCAACAGAAATGGGCACAGGGGGGTCGCCCTGAGCCTCCAGCTCCAAATCCACATCGGGGTCTTGTCTCTCCTTCTTCACATCCACCTCTTCCTGTTCCAGTTCCCTGTTCCTCTTCCTCTTCCTCACCCTCTGGATCCCACTGCCAGCCTCCTCCTCCTCCTCCTCTGTGTCCTCAGCATCCGAGAGAAACACAGTGGAGGAGCGGAGCACCTTCCCTCCCCTGCCCTTCTCCTCCTGTTCGCCAGACACCACCTCGCTTGCAGAGGTGCCCAGCTCCTCTGTCGTAGGGCCACTCAGGTTCTCTTCATCTGTCACAATGACGGAGGTGTAGAACCCATCACCTTCATTGTCTGAATCTGAGGTCAGACAGGGCTCCCCGGGGCTCACTTTCACCAGGTCCCTTCCTTTCCTTCTCCCTCCACCATGGGACAAATCAATGGCGTATCTCTCGCTGGCTTCTGGGTGCTCCCCTTCCTCCGCCTCCACTATGGTGAGCACGTCTTCCTCCATCTCATCCTCTTGCGTAACTCCATCCCCTTCTGTCTTCTTGGTTAACATCTTGCATGTGGCACCTCTCGGTCTCTCTCTGTGCTCTCTCCGTGCGTCCTCCAGCCACCTCCGTACCTGCTGCCCACTTAGGCCCACCTCCCTTCCCAGCGCTCCATAGTCATCCTGCGGTGGGTCAGCAGCATCTGCCTCGCTGCGCGACTCCAGAAATGCCCACAACACCTGCGACTGGAATTCTGACAATACAGGGGGAGCGGAAGTGTGACTCAGGCTTTTCACTTTTGCACCTGCAGGTAAGGAGCCATTAGGATTTATACTGGGATTAGAGTTTAAGGGGCATGGTTGCGTGGGACCGAGCATGACAGCAATGCTATTTGTGGCCATTTTTGAATCATCGGTATGGCTGGGATCAGAATGGGGCTGAGGGCTGCTGCTTATGGAGCCAGTGCCAATGACCGATGTGGCTTCACCAGACACTGGTGACCCACTGGCGTCAAGTTCACCTACCACATCGCACGTTTCAGAAGAATGGCTCATTTTCTCTCCCTGAACCGCACAGTCAGTCCCCTCCATTGGACTGTCTTTCCCACTTTCCTCTTTGCCCTGAGCTCCCACAGAATCTCCATTGGACTGTTTCTTTTCACTCTTTAACGTGCAGTTTAGCACTGTCTCATTCGATTCCTCAGCAGCTTCCCCTCTCATTAGCAAGTCCTCCACAGCTTCAGATTTTAGTTTCAGTGCTTGTTCTCCGTCTTGCCTCACCTGATCCCTTCCCTCCCCCTCCTCCTCTACTTCCTCCTCATCAGGCTCCTTTTTCACACTTTCCACTTCACCACTGCGCTCCCCTTTCTCCTTCTCAGCTGTGCAGGTGTGCATTGCTTCTGGGAGTCCAGCCGCCAGCCAAGGAACCTGGCTCTGGGCTGCACTGAGCCTCTGGGCCAGGAGAGCCTGCTGAGCAGTGCTGAGACCCATCAGTGGGACGGCCTGGGTCAGGACGGTGCTGGCAGACTCGGGGTTGGATCCCTGGTTCTGGGCCTGCAGCCCATTTAGAAAGAGGGGCAGGAGAAGTTGCTGCTGGGCTATGAGCTCCAGCTGTGGGACAGCCATGCCATGTGTGCCGCCGACACCGGTCGACAGAAGAGAGGGCTGAACAGAGGGGGGCAGTGAGGGCGAGCCGGAGGATGTGAGCAGAGTGAGGAAGGCAGACACGGCCTGAGCAGAGGCCACGGGGGAAGAGAGCAGAGACAGGCCGGAGGCTGAAGGGGAGCAGGCTGAAGACACAGCAAGTGCACTTTGCTCTCCATCTTTGGTTGGCCCCGACAACAAAGTCAGGCTCCCTTGACTGCCGCCATTGCCGGTGGGCAAGGGGATGGCAGCCCCACCAGGCTGCGTGGTGCTACTTGAGCCTGAGGTTATGGCTGCGCTTGCGTTATTTCCCACATTAACACTCCCTTTCTTACCAGAGCTCCCAGTTGCACTGCTGGTGGAATTAACAGTGTTCCTGCTGCGAGTCTGATGCAGAACAGACTTCAAGTGACTCTCTAGTGTGAACGCGTGGTTGTAAGACACACGACACACAGCACACTGGTAGGGCTTGTTGGAGAAAAAGGGGCGTGACAAATATGGTGCAGGGGCTGAGGTGGTTGAGGAGGCCGTTTCCTTTTCATCACCCTGCATTGAAGAACCGGTTCTCATTCGATGCAGATGGGATGCAGAGCTGTAATGGACACTGAGGGCACTTTTGGAAGTAAATGACTCCAGACACGCATTGCACTTAAAAGGACGGGTTGGGTCGAGAAATTTCTCAAGTGCTGGATCAGCTTGCGTTTTGCTGGTGCTAGTGCTGTTTGCTGTACCATCATTGCCACTGTCCTTAGTGGCAGTATGCTGAAGAGACACCTTTTGGGTTGCTGTCGTGGTTGATCCTGGAAGTTGACTTGATACCTGATCTGCTTCTTCATGGTCTCTGCCCAGCCCCTGCTTTCGCTCTCCCTCATCCTGAATCTCCTCTTCAGGGCAGGAATGAACTTTGACCTCTGACCTCAGCATGAGTGTGGTGGCTGTGTCCTGCTCGGCTCCAGTGGTGTTAAAGATGCTCTCCGATAGGTCAGAGAGGGCCCCATTTGTTTCAGAAGGCATCTGCTGAGAGGAGTGAGTGTCTCCTGGAAGAAGGAGAGAACGGGGTTTCACACAACTTGATGGGAAAACAAGTACAGTTAACAGATTCTCTCTAAGCTTGCATTCACTAAAGGGCCATTAACCTGGTGTTATTGTCACATTTTTTTTTTTTTGGGGGAGGGATAAAAAATCAAGTCTAATGATAAATGCTTTGAGAGAAATTGCCTCAGCCCACTTTTGCACAGAGAACAGATATTGACTGAGTTGACCCAAATGGACAGATTACAGGTTAGACTTGACTCATGGGAAACTGGGCTCTGCTTACCGGAGTCACGTTGAGTTTTGCCGTTCTCTGCCCTGTCTCCACATACAGCTTTTACTGGGGTGGCCTGAACCAAGGAAATACAGTAAAAATTGCATCCTTAAATAGTAATAGCAACAATCTAAGAAACTTTCCAACAGCTCCAGCAATAAAGGTATTTATTGCATGCACATGCTCATGCAAGCACACAGGCATGCACCCACGCATGCACATGCACATAAACACACTCACAGTGTCCAACAGTCTGTCCAGACAGGCAGGCAATACACTATGTTTTTCGGTCAGGTGCTGAGCGAGTATTTCTCTGTCTGGTCTCTCTTGTTGACACAGCGGGCATGGCCACACCAGCACAATGCTGTCTCGGCAAACAGTCTCTCCGGACTCCTCCTGAGACAGAGAAACAGTCAGTTAACAACATCAACCACAAACATGCACACTGATTACATTATACCTTGGGCCACCAGTTTTTTACCACCATGTGACCTGCAGGGATTTAAACTTGTATTTCAATCGTTATCCTCCAGGGGTCCCCATAGGCGCTCCAATGACAGTCAGGACACTAATCAGAAAATGCAGTTTCTAGCTGAGACACTTGACACAATGTATTGATCTAATATGGGGAGAGTCAGGAAGGAAAGTGAACATTCATAGAAGTTAGTTAAATGCCACGAAAACCATGCCTTTGAGCTAGTGGTCCTCACTCCCAGCCCTGGAGAGTCACAGGGTCTGCTGGCTTTTGTTGTTACTCAGCACTTGAATAGCATAGCAATTGATAAGTTAAAGAAGTTGATTAAACACAGTTCATTAAGATCACTTAGTTTCTTGGGTCTGAATCAGTCACTGATCTTAAGGGGAAAAAAAAAACTAGCAGACTCTGTGGCTCTCCAGGACCAGGACTGAGTATCACTGTAGTAAAAAATGCATCCATATTAAGGGTTCTGTTTTAGCCCAGCACTAAGACACCTGATTCTTGTTTGAAGACCATGATTAGTTCATTTGTTGAATCTTTTTATTATTATTTGCCCCTCTACAACATTTAAAAATACTGTTAAAAGTCAGTAACGGAACTGAATTTAACATATCGCTTGTAAATATGATTGTCAATCATAATCTGTGCTTACATTATATTACATTAATGGCATTTGGCAGATGCTCTTATCCAGAGTGAGTTGATTAGACTGAGCAGGAGACAATCCTCCCCTGGAGCAATGCAGGGTTAAGGGCCTTGCTCAAGGGCCCGACGGCTATGCGGATCTTATTGTGGCTACACCGGGATTAGAACCACCGACCTTGCGTGTCCCAGTTATTTACCTTAACCACTACGCTACAGCCCACCCCTACTGTAGCAAAAGGGCTTAATTATTTAGGAAATTATTTAGGAGGTGCAAATGGGAGTTTTTTGAGAAGTGGCTTGACTAAGAGGCTATCATGACCTCTAGCTGGTGGAGGACTGAAGTACCATGTGAGAAAACGTATCACTGAGTAACTCATCCGATCAAAACATGCAATAGTATGACTTGGTGTGTCAATGTTGCAGGGTCAGTCTGCCATACATTATATTTCACTGCCCTTCATATCAATATTAGGCCATGACCAGAATGACCAGCGCCCAGAATGGCATGTGTCATTCGAGTCAGTCGTGTCTGACATAAATCAGAAAGAATGAAGTTGTGTGCCTGCACTTGACTGTGCTTACTATTTATTGTTGAAACTGAAGATGAAAGTTTTTTGTAGAGTGCAGTGATGCCAGATGACAATACATTCAGCCAAAGTGTAATTTGTATCAATGTAATTATCCATAGCACTCATATCCCACAGCGGGGGGGGGGGGGGGGGGGGGGGGTGTACTGTTAACAGACTATGTCCTCCAGCTCAACAACTTGTGTAATTGACTTCCACAAGCAGTCCGGAATGATTTTGACAGCCATGTCTAAAAATGTGGCTCAAAAGAAAGTTAAAATTTGTTGATTTCCATACACTAACCAAAGCAGTATTAGCACTGCCACTGACATGGCAAAAACATTCTCTCCCTTCTTAGGTATAAACCAACCATCGATCTAAAAGTCAAATCTGGACCAATGTGTCAAACTCATCTGCCTTGAGAGTTAGCTACATTTCAGCATAGACAATTGATGCACTGTATGGGTATTCCTGGGCAGTTTATTATTGCTATGCCAAAAACAATAGGTCAACAACCTTTATTTTCTTTCTGACCTCCACTGAGATGGTACGGACCTATTAACCAAAACGCTATTTATTTTTGTTTAATATAATAATTTAATTATACTTTTAATCAGCCTGACATTTAATACATTTAGTAACTGCAAGCTGAGCCCAGGCCTCTGAAACAAACGTCAATTATTGCAATTTTCAGATTTGAAAGACTTGATAAGTGAACATTTTAACAAGTAATTATTATTTGGACTACACAATACAAATAACATCATTATTGATTAAAAATTCAAACACAAAATACGCGCTGTATTAAAAAAGGAAAATAAAAGGCAGACATCTCTCCAATTTTCGGAAATGATTATAAACAAATTTACATAAACGACAGTGACTATAAAGCCAACAACGCACCACTACTCTTATAGATTTGAGATAAAGGAAAGGCATGCACGTAATCAAACTGTAGCGATCAGACCCTAATGCTCAGTCCCGAGTTATTCAGCGTTATGGCTGACAGAAAGGCTGGCTGGCACCCAATTAGTGTGCTAGCTAATAGCGATTCTGTAGCAAGCGACATTTCTTATGTCACAATCAAAGTTGTTACTTGGACGTCTGGTTTTTCAAATATAAAAAATGAACATCAACAATATCTTATAAACCGTATCTCCACTGTTAAATTAACAAAAAATACACTCTGCTTTGCCAATTAACCAACACGATTTAGCGGACTGGGTTGATCAATTAGCTAGCTAGCTACCAACCTAAATCGCCGACACGAAATCGACAACAGCTTGCAATAAATTACCGAATAGCTATGGATATCGCAACAGAACAATTAGCGAACAAACGTAACTAATGGCATGCCAGCTAGCTAACGTTAGATACCTTAAATAACTCCGTTTTGCGATTTATTTGCAAAGAATATAACATTAAACAAAAGACAACACAGAACCAAATTTGGGATCTGTGTCAGAATTAGCACGGTGCTAGATAATCTTCAACACTTAACTTCCGTTTGAAAAACAGTCTGCCCAGTAACACATAAAATGACGACAGAGTACTGTAGACAAAGTTAAATGATAGAAGAGAATGCACGTCCGAGAAAAACGTTATGCTTATACGCTTTCCTCCAAGACCTCGGTCTCGCGTTTTTCTGCTACCCGCAGTTTGCGTGCATTCAGGCACTGAAACCATTTTACACCGACCGCTGCTTGGGTATCGGAGACGGAGGCCTTTAGTCGCTCAGGCTCCATGTAATTAATTAGGGCTCCTTTTACAGATGTGTTTTTGAAAGAAAAAACCACCACACTCGCCACCCTTTTCCAGCCACACACATCCCCCTGCATTAGCCATTTAATGATCCATCTCTCCTCAAACCCATTATATTACATTTATGACACTTTCGAGTGTGTTTTTATTCGATTAATGTACTAATTAATGGCAAAATAAGAGCACGACGCTATGAAAACAGTCGGCATGCATAGCAAACCCAACGACGAAAGGGATGGTGGGGGCAGAGGACGATGGACACGGAAAAGTTTGAGATTTTAAAGGCACAAATTCTAAGAAAATAAAGCCACGTTACTCAATTGAACCTGCAAAATAATATGCCATCCATACGAAACAATCAAATACGCAACGTTAGTCGCACACGATCACGTAATTAATCTGGAACCAATATTGTTTCGTCAGCAAGGAGGCAAGCATGCAGGCTATATAGCTAATTAGGACCATTTCAATTAACGCGTTTACCTGCATGGTCGCCGCTCCAGCGCACGCTTCCTCTCGCTCTTTAATAACCCACTGAAAAGTTTTGTCTCTCTCCCTGCTCGCTCGCTCGCCCTCGCTCTCTCTCTCTCCCTCCCTCCCTCTCTCTCTTTCCCCCTCTTCTCTCTGTCGTAGTAAACACACGGCTCCCCCACGGCTGGCTGCTGATCCCACAGCCAATAAGAACTAACGCGTAGGCCGCCCTTCAAAGTGAACAATGTAAAATATGTCATATTGTAAATATAATACAGCCTCCACGTCCTGTATGCTGAGCACACTGGCTTGTTCATCAAAAAAAAAAAGCTGGGTCTGGTCACATGAGGTCATGTTAAAAATACTCCCATAAAACTAAATCTGCCCAAAGTTAAATATGCATCAAGTGAAGTGTTGCATCCATTATTAGCGTTGTGGGCGTTGGCTTTTCAAACGGGAGTAGCGAATAAAAGTGTTGCAATTAATGAGAATGCATTCGCTAGTTTATCCTTTTATTTAGTTAAATTGAATAAAAAATGACACCTCTACTACTCGCAAAAAGTCTGACCTGCACAGAATGAACGGACAAGACTGCTTCTCGGTGTTAAAACAGGCTACTGAAATCCACGCAGAATTTTGCCTTCATAATTCCGTCCATAATGTTAAGAAAATAGCAATTAACAGAGTCCACACAGTGCTCTAAATACACTCAACATAATTTAGCATTATATGGTCATTATAATTATTTGAGGCGCTAAGAATACTGAGGGATTAAAGGTTTCCATACTGCTGCAAATAAAATTGTGTACTTTCAAAATCAAGTTGATGTGCTTAACAATACAGAACGTAGGCCTACCACTGTAATTAACCTCTATGTGCCCACTGAACAACATTTTGTAGGCTAATGGCTACTATAGACCTACTATAGAGTGTTCCCTACAACGTGCAAACCATTGAGCCTCAAGATTGAGCTGAATGACCAGGCCAGACTTTTTAAAAAAATTTAAAGCTTCTGGGCCAAGTCACATGGATGACACCATTAACCTATACCAACGTAATGGAAAGAAGACTGTGGAGAAATAAATTAACCGCTGATAATCCAAAGAGACCCCCCATGGTGTAGGTAATGTTATGGCTTGAACATGTACGCTGCCACTGAAACTTGTCTTAATTGATAATGTACCTGCAAATGGCACCTTAACTTACAGGAGGAAAATGACTGCAAACATTCAGGGTATCCTAGCCGCAAACCGTAGTATGCTACTTGGACAATTGATTAATTCTTCAAGGCTTCCAAGTTTTATCTATGTGATCACTCTAGGGCTTGGAACTGTACTTTCCTCTAGGGTCTTCAACACACTTGTCCCTTGTTCTGATTTGCACTTTTAATGTACATCACTCTGGATAAGGGCATCTGCAAAATTACTAATGTAATGTTATGCTGATAAAGCAACCAAGGACCAAGAGGTGGAATGTTCTTGACTGGTCAAGTCAATCAGTTATCCTGAATCCAACTGAACATGCATTCACTTGCTGAAGGCAAGACTGGAGGCAAAACACCCCAGAACCATACAGGAACTGAAGGCTACAGGCCTGGCACAGCACCAGGGAGGATATTCAGTGTCTGGGGATGTCCATGGGTCACAGACTTCAGGCAGACATCAAATGCAAAGGATTATTAAAGTACTAAATATAACTTTATTTCAGATTATGCTAATATTTTTCCTTTTGGTTTGAATGCCGTCATATTCCTTTTACTCAAGTGGCTTCTGTCTAGCCACTCTACTATAAAGGCCTAATTGATGGACTGCTGCCGAGATGGTCGTCCTTCCTGCAGGTTCTCCCATCTTTGCAGAAGACTTCCGAAGCTCTGTTAGAGTGACCGTTGGGTTCTTGATCATCTCCCTGACCAAGGCCCTTCTTGCCCAGTTACTCAGTTTGGCTGGACGGCTAACTCTTAGAACAGTCCTGGTGGTTCTCAACTTCTCTCATTCCACAATTAAAGCCACTGTGCTCCTAGAAACACTCAAAGCTTTAGAAATAGGTTCATATCCTTGCCTTGATCTATGCCTCTCCACAATTTTATTACAGAGGCCTACAGAGTTCCATGGTTTATTTTATTTTAGTCCTGACATGCAGTGTGGGACCTTATATACACAGGTGTGCACCTTTGTAAACTATGTCCAATCAATTCAATTTGCCACAGGTCAAGTCCAATTAAGTTATAGACGCATCTAAAGGATAATTAAAGCAAACAGGATGTACTTGACCACAATTTGGTGTGCCACAGCAAAGGGTCTGAATACTTATGTAAATAAACAATTATAGTTTTTGATTTTGAATACATTTGCAAAAACATGTTTCACTTTGTCATAGGTTATTGAGAGTAGATTAAAGGGGGAAATTGCAATATTATCCATTGAAGGGTGACAAATTAAAGGGGAAAAACCTGAATAAATGAGTGGAGAAACAAAGAATGAGGAAGCTTCCATATATATATATATATATATATATATATGGATATATAATATATATAATATATATACACACACACACATATACATACACACGCACACATGACAAAAGAGAACAACTCCCTTTCCTAAACCCCTTCTTAGCCAGCTCGATGTCCCCAACGTTTTCCAGACCCTATTTCCAAAATCCCCTGTCTCATCCCACTTCATATCAGAAATCCCCAAAATCTATTTTGCTGTGTGTCATCTCAATTCTCTCCGACTTGTTCTCAGTCTCACGGGCACCATTTATTACCATAGCAATAAATGGCAAAAGCCTTCTCCTATCCATGTTTATAATCTCTCTATCATATGTTTTGTTGTTTTTCCAAAAAACAAAGAATCGGTCAAACAATATTCAAAATCTCGCGCCTTCCGTCCACGTACTCTCTCTCGAAAACCTCTTCCTCTGTGTTTCGGCCGTAAAAACCGGAAGCACGTGAGCCTAAACGGCGACGCTCAAGGTGTTTGAAAAATTAATCGAACGTTCAATACATTTAAATTTTGTTGGTTTGGATCATATACTGTATAAATTTTGGTTTGGATTTGTCACACGGTATTATTTTAGCAATTAAAAATACTGTCCAGTTTCCGCTTTAGAGACAGGAGCGGTTATCACGTGATACCAGGACACTAAGACGTCACGCGTGTAAACCACAACCCATGGCTCTGGTGTAAACAATATCGCGTTTTTGGAGTGCCAAGTGTTTATTAGCTAATAAGCTATTTAGCAAAGGGTTTTGATTTCAATCATTTAACTGGCTATATTTGTCTTATCTAAATCGTTATATGTAGAACTTTTCACGGCAATCTTGGAAAAAGTCTAGGTTTTCTTATGTCAGTTAGCTAGCTATATAGCAAAAATCTAGTAGCTAGCTAGTTCCAAGTTCTGATAGCTAAGATGTGGACACAACGACACTAATACGACAAGACGGCAGCAAAGAAAACGGTAATTGCATTAGTGTTTGGCAATTTGTCTGCTAGTCCAGTTAGTTGGATATTTAGGTACTAGTGTGCGAGCTGTATTTCAGCGACAGAGCTGATTAGCGTAGGGAGCCACGCTCTTGGCTAGCTTTAGTTATTTTTGTGTCCCAATCAGCTGGATTACAACTAACAGCGTTAAAGATGATTGCTAGCAATGACTCAGCTGGCAATGACTCAGAGCTAGTTTAGAATTTGTGAAGGAAGAGTTCGAGCACGGGGTAGTAGTGTAGAAATAAATATATTCAAAATGTATTCTTAGAAGGAATGCTGATGTCAAGTCAGTGCTGGCCACCTACACTCCGCATTATAACTCCTTGTCTACATAGGCATGCTTTTAAAGCACCGTATAGCACGAGTCGTAGCCAGTGGTGGAAAGTCCAGGGGTTTCCGATTGATTGATTTTATTTGTTAATCATCAGAAAAATACAGCAAGGAGTTCAAACAGGAACATAATCTGATAGGTCTACCAATAAACTCAAATTCACCAATTAGTCCTACCACCTGCTGAAGAACTGTGCTTGTTAGCAAATATCCAGATGATTGGAAAAAATATTGGGAGGACTTTTCTGAATCTGTATTTTACATCTCTGGTCGTAGCTCATTTGCTTGATAAGCGTGGTACTGACGTTATAGCTACAGTAGGCTAGCTATAGTGAGAATCTCACTCAGTCACCAGATCTGACATCTCGTGTATAGGGTATTCTGTAACAATAGTCAATACTTGAAGTTGCGTTTCCGACATATTCTTAATTTTTCGTGCAAGACTGACGTGCAATGCCTAAAGTTGGAAATTTTAGACTCATGATCACACCTGCTCAACATCGTATTGAGTGACTTTCCTGTTTTTGTTCTCACACTGTGTCAGTGGTTTCAAACTCAATGCTATGGAGGGTCGTGTGTGTCATTGTTTCTATTCCAGCCTCAGATCTTGATTATATAGCTTTATTAGTTAAATTGTCCAATAGTTCAATAAATAACAACTGCTGCTTATAGTCTGTGTTTTAATTGTTTTAATGCAGTTAAATACACGTGCCTGAATGAGTAATTGGAATCAATTAAAGCAGCATACGTTGGTTGGAATGAAAACCTGCATACAAACGGCCCTCCGTGGCAACAGGTTTGAAACAAGTACTGTAGCTTATAGGTACATAGCCTCTGCAAATTCATTAGTGCAGTTGTCCTTGCTGCTGGTCTTAGAGAGCAACCAGTTCACATCAATGAAACCAGATGAGGTGACTTTAATGTGTAATTAAGTGCTTTAATTGATCAATCAATTAATGCTGAGCTACAAAAAACCCAGCGCACGCTGCAACTCCAGGATCAGGGGTGAGGACCACTGCATTAGAAAACCACTGTTCGGAAAATAGGGAGTCAACCAGTAATGGACCACTGCTTAGTGATGGCGAGGCGTTGCTTCTTGAGCCGTTGAAACTTTTCAGCCAACTGTTACAATTGATTCACTTGATGGCTCAAGTACACACTAGTAACACCTGCTGGTAAAATAATGTACAGCTGCCGAATAATCACTTGCATTTTTAAACGAGTCAAACGAGTCAAACTAGTCAAATGAGTCAAATGAGTCAAAGTTTTTTTTTTTTTTGCATACATAGCTGCATATATACCTGTGGTTCTAATAGACCTGTTTCAGTTGAGATTGCCCTTTCCCAAACCCCTAGGACTGAGTTGAAAAAATACAATTTCTGAGTGAAACACAGGTGAGCCTTGAACCCTGGTCTCCTGCATGAGACAGTCGCAGTAACCACAAGATCCAAATCAACTGGCAGCTGCTTTTTCGGTATAGGGGGCTGCTGTCTTTCATTTTGTTGTGTTACTGGTGTAACCAAAAAGGATTCTCATGGATTTGGTTATCAGTAGGCTACGTTTGTCAATTATTCCCAACTCATTTATATGATATGTAATATATAATGTCTGATTCAACAAGTTGGAAAGTAATACGATTATGTTAAGTGACTTGACTACAAAATGGGGAACATGGAAAATTCTAGAGGGACAATTTGTGTGGGTTCAAATTGGCAGTAAAAGTGCTTGTGTAACTGGGGTCACTCTCGGCACTTAACGACCACTACGACAACCTGTTAATTTGGGGGTTTGCTTCCTCATATCGACAACCCGAATCTGAAACCAGAGAGCAAGGCTCTTTGCTCAAACCAAACCAATCACGTGGTTCAACACAAAACGAGGCCTCATTTGGCATCGGTCACATGACTTTATGAAAATCACATGCTTCGAAGCGGGGCTTCAAGGAAAGCTGACATACGTACTCAACACAGGCCTCGGAGTCTCGGTACCAATCGTTACATCACTATCACTGCTGCCTTGTCTTGTGTTGGACAGATGTACTGTGTTTGTCTGGGATTGAGGTCGTTAAAGTTACACTATTGAGTGGGTGCAGGATTATAAATGGCATTTTACTGGATAATTTACAGAGGCCTACAGGCCTTTCATGTTTTTGTGGCATCGGCACTTGTTGACTGGACTATTTTATGGAAATGAGTGTGCACATGTCCCATTTGCTTCACTGTCAAACCTGCTTGTTCGGTGTTACGTTGTTGAAGCTTGCTGCGAGCTCCGACAGAGTTGATAGTTACAGTCCTCGTTGTGCAGGTAATTTTTAAACGACTGAAGATGGTCATTTGCTTAAGCGTTAGCGTTCTGGTAAAATATATCATCTAATGTTAAGTGAAATTAGCTGATGAGTAGGTCTAGTTACTTAGGTCGCTGCCTTCAAGAATTGCTGGTTTTCCCACCCTCTCTTTACCTGGGAGCCCAGCATGACGACAGTCTGGCCTAATTGTTCAGTTAATTACCTGGGATTAGAAAACCAGGGCTGCATCTGGATTCGAGATCCAGATTTGATGACTGCTGTTGTAGGTGTTTCTTTTCTTGCTTTAGACCACAAACCACTGAATGAACAGTACCAGCCACTGTAAACCCGGCAGGCTGTCAAAAGCATTCGTAAATAGGCTATTTAAACTATCCTTAATCATGCAAGTTGTTTTGAAGATGCCAGTTTTTTCTTGCTGTACTAGTTATGGTATGCTATTCTAAGATAATTATTTCAGAATTGACATGTGATGCTTAACAGTTACAGTTTGCACTGCAGGTGCTGCGTGGAGATGTTTAGCGCAACAGTCATTGGTATTGTCTGCTGAAATATTTTTGATGTGCTTGAACATTAGTCAGTGGAGAGTACCAGTTTTGGGCATAGGTGAATAATTCACTTATGTTGTCTTATAGTCTTATAGTTGATGTTCCCATACTCATTTGTGACGACTCATGCTATGAAAGATACTGGGTCCAAAAGGCGCCATTGCTTAAAATGTTAAATATGAAATACAAAAACAATTTCACTAAAGTAGCAAAAGACAATGATTATATTGTGGAACATGATAGCACTTCTATTTGACTTTGCCTCTGTCGGCAAAGTGGAAACAAATTTTGCGTTACATTTTACATACCAAAGTTTGGTCATTTGACAGACATAGAATGTTCACCAATTTAAACAAGATTGAGGTTAATTCAAAAAGCCTTTTCACAGAGTCAAGATCTCAGTCTATGGGCTCTCGGTACAGTTCTGGGATGTCTGGTCGGGGTTTTCGAGGCAGCCCAAGCCAGTCAGAGCCAGAAGAGGAAGATGATGAAGACGTGTCTCAAGTTGTGACTTACCTACTTAGCAGGCAAGTGACAGGCAAGCGGCCACTGATTTGTTTGATGAAACTGTTCTTCACTGACCTGCTGTGTTGTTGACACTGTGTTATCCTACCATTGTAAGAATAATATACTATGCAGTCCTGAGTTTGTGTTGCACTTTAACTTGTAGCCAATTCACATCATAGTTTTAACAGTGCATATCTACTGCTTTCGTGGCTGAATGAAATTTCCCACTCTGTGTGGATTATGTCTCACGTATTATGGATCTTTCCCTGTCCATCTAACTTTGAAATGATGTAAATTATGTACATTGCAGCTATACAATATAGTGGCTATATTATTGCTTACATGTCAATGCTAATTATGTTTAGCTAAATTCTATTGAATTAGATTGCGTGTTCATCAGTTGACAAGTTTATGGTCATATCAGCAAATATTCCTCTTTCCAAAGAATTCAATAAAGTTCAATTTTTATGCTAATTGTCACAAAGCAGCTTTACAAAGAACCCAGGCCTGAGAAGCTCCCTGACTAACAGGAAGAAACCTTGTGCAGGACTGGGCTCAGGGGGAGCCCGTCTGCTTCTGGCCTGCACTGGGCAAACAGTGAGTTTGACAGCAGTATTATAATATATATTAATACATGAAATTAATGAATTAAATCAATAATTATACCAATAATAATTATGCAGATAGCAAATATAGAGGATTATCCAGGAAGGTCCGGTTCTTTGCACAGGGAGGGCAGAAGTAGCAGGTTAGCTGAGGGCGGGATCAGGTGGTCGCTACACCTCCCATCTCGCTCCTTCCCTTTTTCCATGGCCGTTCTGATTCATGTATGAATCATAATGTTGCCTATTCTCGTTTTGCTAACAATGGGCTCACAAGCAGTCGCATGAACAGGTGGCAGAATGCCTTTGGCATTTCTTCCTGGTAATACCTCAGTCTCCTTTCTGATTGGAGGGGCCAGGTGCGCTTGATCAGTGGAGGCGGAGCAACAGGGCTGCAGCTTGTCCAGTCATATCCAGACTCGGACGATGACAGCGATGGAGGCTGGGAGGCCGGCCACGGAAGCCTTTACAGTCCCACTGGTAACCAGCTTTAACTACTGTATGAGTGCTGTAGTGCAGTTTAAACGTGAGTGAAGATTTCTCTGATGTGGTACAGGTTGTTGTGTATATGTCTGTATAGGGTGTGCTTGAAAAATGAGCACTCTACCCATGTCCCTTTTCTGTCAGACAAGCTGGTAGGATATATTTATGCCTGTATGCGTGTTTGCCTTTGAGCCTGTCCTTCACTGTGCTCGGAACTGATTCTGACTGACCTGCATGCTTACACCATCAGCGGACTTCCGACCAGACACTCGGGATGTAGATCAGAGTGAGATCCGGACCCAGATCCTCCAAGCCACTGCCTCCTCAGGGTCAAAGGGCAAACAAAGTTTTGCTCAAATGCTGAAGAAGGTGAGGAAGGAAGCACTTGACTCATTTAAGTTACTGAAATAAATTTGATTTTAAAACCCAAGTTTATTCTCAGAAAGGCCAGAAATTCATTTCCTCATGTCTTCTCTTTACTCTGTGGAGTGTGTGCATATACAGTGAGGTGTATATTTTTAATCAAAATTATGAACATTTATCGGATCTATCTGCTATGAAATCAGTTCAGTGTTTTCATAATGTGAACATACTGAACTGTAAAGAAAGCAATATAAAAGGAGTGCATGCTGAAGTGAAAATTAATGGCCTTGCAGTTGCTTCAGATTCCCTCTGGTCGTGCATTTGTGTGTGGTCTGTATTGTGGTAATTGTTGGTTTGTCTGATTCCAGAGGGAGTGGGGCCGCTGTCTGGGTACCAGCTTCTCTCATGGAGAATGCAGCCAAATTCGCTCACAGTGAGTGATCCTGAATACTGCCTGCACACTCCCTCCCCTGAACACTAAACACTCCCTCCCCTGAGCACTAAACACTCCCTCCCCTGAGCACTAAACACTCCCTCCCCTGAACACTAAACACTCCCTCCCCTGAACACTAAACACTCCCTCCCCTGAACACTGCACAGTCCCTCTCCGCTGAGTGTGGAAGATGACACCACAACCACAGTGACACTGCAAAATAAAAACGAATGGTCTTTGAACATATTGTTTCTCTGTGGGTCATCCCTCTCAGACTTCTCAGACTGTGCTTCATATGTAGTTAATTACATTATCTGATTAAAGAGCAGGGCAGAATAGGGGTCGGTTATAATTGTTACGACATTGACAGTAGCCTTCTGCATCAGGACAATAATTAGAGCAGTATGTCGTTGTGTTTGTGATTATGCACTCAATTAAGATTTCCATCAAAATGTGCGAAATGGGATCATCGTAAATTATGCAAATACCATGCATAACAATTTATCACAGCAATATAGGCTACTATAGATAGAACAGAAACAGCATTGCTGCATTCTTCAACAATGTTTTCACCATTACTGTTTTGAAATCTTGCATAGGTATTAGCAGCAGTGATTATTGTCCTCTCTACTGAATCTTCACCATTTCTTTGTCTTACTTACGCTTTCCAGGGCAACCTGGAAACGTTCTTACATTTGGCAGATTTTCCATTTATATGGCTAAATATTAGCTGAAGAAAATATTAGTTAAATTTTAGTTGATATGAGGGCCTCCCATAGTGATGCAACAGAAGCATTTCTTTCAGTCTGTCAGTAACCTTCTGCTATTTACTGCCCCTATCCAGTTTCCTACCCAATCAGGTAACACACAAGGAGATCTACCGGCAGAAGGCTTTCTGTGGGGTCTACAGTGAGGATGGTGACACCTTCCTTTCAGCATGCCAAGGTGAGCACTTGAAACATTCTCTTTAAAATGTTAGTTGAGTTTTCACTCTGTCTTTTGAATTCACTTATTTTGCATTTATTCTCTATTCATTCAGTGTAGCAGTTGAATACTGATCTCTGCACTGACATGCAAACACTTGGAATTGCAGATGTAATTGATATTGAGTGAATACGAGTAAACAGGAAAAGGCGGTTAATTTCTGTGGACGCATTTTTTTCAGTGGTATATTTGTTTTATCATTTTAATACTAAAACTATAACAATAGGTCATATTTGCAATATATTAGTTGAGTTAATAGTGATACTCTATTTAACATGTTGTGACATTGATTGCTTGTTTCTGCCCTTAGATCAGAACATCCGCCTTTATGACACCAGCAGGGGGCGCTTTGCTCTGAAGTGTGCGGTGAAGGCGCGGGACATGGGCTGGAGTGTGCTGGACGTCTGCTTCACCCCTGACTCGTGCTCTGTGCTGTACTCCAGCTGGTCTGACCACAGTAAGACACGACTTTACTCTGCCTGTAGTGCACCAGCTCAACCCACCTGATGATGGGAGAGGAAGTGGTCTCGCAGCCTGGCTCCGCTAGCGCTTGTTTTCAGTGTCTTACTAGTTTCAACCAATTGTGCTGGTTTCCTTGTGGAGAGGAGTATTTTGAGATAAGCCGGTGATTAGCAGCGCACTAGCTTCACCCAGTATGGAAGCCCGGCTACAGGGATTCTGAAGACACGCTGGCTTGTTGGGATTCTTTTTATGTTTTATCTGCCACATAGGCGGAAACTGTTGCTGAATTTCTCCGCTGAGCTGCTGTTACCGCAGTTATTTCAGTGTCCTATCTGCATCTGTCCTGGCAGGACTTGGTGCTGGTCCTCACTCCAAACTTTTTTCTCTCTCTCCTTTCTCCTCTCCCTCCCTCCCTCTCCTGTGTGTAGTTCATGTCTGTAATGTAGACGGTGCCAGTGAGACCCACACTGCTCTGGAGCTAAAGTAAGTATTAACCCCCCCAGTGATAAATGAATGAGTTTGCCCTCCGGTTTGGACATTTTTATATCAGTGCTCACTGGAGAACCAAATGCAGGTTTTGCAGTAATTGAGAACTGTTCATTATGAGTTTTGGACACCTGTTGTTCTGGGTGTCAGTCGGATGATTGAAATACATTGAATCAGCATTTCAAGGGCAATGTCATTTGTGCATCACATAATGATGATGAAATGTACAAACGGTAATAGTATTGCCAAACTTCTGGCTTCTGCTGCTTTGAGCCACATGTTGTTAGTTAATAGTGAAGTGCTGGGAGTGTGAACTCTACTACTAGCCATCTATAAAAATTCTCCCTCTCTCTCCCTCTCTCTCCCTCTCTCTCCCCCTCTCCCCCTCTCCCCCTCTCCCCCTCTCCCCCTCTCCCCCTCTCTCTCTCTCTCTCTCTCTCTCTCTCTCTCTCTCTCTCGCTCTCAGGCCGGATGACAGAAGGTTTTGTGTGTTCTCTGTTGCCACATCTTCAGATGGGAACGAGGTCCTGGGTGGGTGAGTGATGACTGCATATGGAACCGTACAAGCTGTGTTCAGTGTGTGTGTCTGGTACAGTGCAAGTGGAACCGTACAAGCTGTGTTCAGTGCGTGTGTCTGGTACAGTGCAAGTGGAACCGCACAAGCTGTGTTCAGTGTGTGTGTCTGGTACAGTGCAAGTGGAACCGCACAAGCTGTGTTCAGTGCGTGTGTCTGGTACTGTGCATATGGAACCACACAAGCTTCAGTACAAGCTGTGGGTCAATGGTTATCCAAGCTTTATAATGATGAGTTATTAAGTGTTGCATTTCAGCATTATGAACGCATAAAAGTACCCTCATGTCCCACACTTTCAAAGTGATATTTTCAAACTAAAAACCATCTCTCTTTCTGGTTCACACAGAGCGAACGACGGCTGTCTCTATGTCTTTGATCGCGAGCAGAACAAGAGAACGCTGAAGGTCAGGTGTGTGTGAGGAAATGTGTGTGTGTGTGTGTGCAGTGCTGTGTGTGTCAGCCCTGTTACAGCAAGCTGCCATTCAAACTCAACCAGTGCCTATATTCTCCTCTTCAGGCATTTATACTCTAACTCTAGCCACCCCGACTCTGTAACTGAATAAAAAAGAGAAATTCCATTAGGGAGTGAAAATGTGATGTGATGTCTAGGTTATGATATTCAAAGAAGGTTAGAAAGCTGTTATTTACTGGAAATCTTATCTCCATGTAGGTGCCTTTCTCTCTGCTTTTGGCTACGCATTTGAGCCACCTTCATGGCCTAGAAGGTTAAATATTGTATTTCAGAAGTCTTGAACATTAAGAACCGAAAACAAGCGCACTCTCCCTTAAGCCGCATTAACATGTGCCTGCCTTGTTTTTGCTATCAAAGGCGTTTGTCGTAATCCTTTTGAAAATTAGTCCCTTGCTTACAAACCAAAAATAGGACCTTTTTTATTTATTTTTTTCTCCCTCCTTGTTTTCAGCTAGTTCATCCTGGGCAAAGGGCACATATCCTGTAAGGCCAGTCTTTCTCAGTGTCAACCTTTTCTCACAAGAATTTCAGAGAAGTTAAATGTGTCTCTGTTTCTCTCTCAGATTTATGCACACGATGATGACGTGAACACAGTGACATTCGCTGACAGATCGTCCCAGCTGTTGTTTTCTGGAGGCGACGACGCCTTGTGCAAGGTTTGGGACAGACGGACACTCAGAGAGGACAGACCGGAGCCTGTGGGGCAGCTGGCCGGCCACAGCGACGGCATCACTTTCATTCACAGCAAGGTACCCGCCGCAAGGCAGCTGGGCTACACTCTCCGTCAGGATGAATCATCTATCTCTCTTAAACAATGGCTACAAACCGTAGCACTCCACTTTGCTTTGCCTAAGCATTGGAGAATCATTATGGAAAAAAAAACTGATGTCAGTCCCCACACCAGAAAATTGGTATCGCTTTAAAGCGATGGACAGGCCTGCTCAAACAGGCCGGTTGTGTGTTTGTGCCCCCACGCTCCCTGTGTGTGTGTGAGAGGAGGAGACTCTCAGTTTCACTGCATTCACAGCCCTTCCATGCAGTTCAGAAACCCAACACCCAGGTTTCTTCTCAACCCATACCTGTAGGTGGCAGCAAATTGGCACAGGACGCAGTCTGTGTTTAACTACTGAGGCCAGCCAGATTATAGTTTGATGGTGCTTGCTTCCCAGTTTATTTAACATTACCCACCTCACTAGCTGCTTCTGTGACAATGGAACAGTTGGCATATCAACTTCATAAACCTGTTTTGTAACTGCATAGTAAGGATAGAATTAGTGGAATCTGGCTACTTTTACTTAAGTAAATCATTTTTCAGATGAAAAGAAATGGTAAGTACTCAATTGTCATCTCATTAAGCATCATATCAATGCTATACTACATGTTTGTACTGAAGTATATTTTCCAACAAATACTTCCGATGCTCACATGAACTGACTCAAGGCCAAGGGGTTCACTTTAACACTGTCAAGGAGCCAAAAAAAGAGTTTCCCATGCTTTGTTTTTTTGAATGCAGTTTTCAATCTCTGTCTCTGCTCCCAGGGTGATGCTCGCTACCTCATCAGTAACTCCAAAGACCAGTCCATCAAGCTGTGGGACGTGCGACGTTTTTCCCCCGGGGAGGGCCTGGCAGCCTCCAGACTGGCTGTCACTCAGCAGACCTGGGACTATCGCTGGCAGCAGGTGCCCCTGAAAGGTGGGCCAGGGGGCCGGGAGGAGGCTGGGTGGGGGGGGACTCCCGGCTATCATGGCTATAAGCAGGCAGCGTGTAGGAATGAGGAATTCCCACGCCTCAGTTGTTGTTATATATTGTCACTGTGAGTATGGACTAGGGGTTTGGAGGCAGGCAGAAGGAACTGCCAGCTGCAGGGTGCATTGTGGGACTTGGAGGCAGGCAGAAGGAACTGCCAGCTGCAGGGTGCATTGTGGGGCTTGGAGGCAGGCAGAAGGAACTGCCAGCTGCAGGGTGCATCGTGGGGTTTGGAGGCAGGCAGAAGGAACTGCCAGCTACAGGGTGCATTGTGGGGTTTGGAGGCAGGCAGTTGAAACTTACTGTAACCAGGCACCGGATGCATTGTAGGATTTGGAGGCAGGCGGGCGGTTTACACATTTTTTCTTCCCTAATAATCAGTAAGTAGTAAGTGTGCCCACTACATGCAGCAGGCAAAGCTCTGCGGTGTTTACTTGGAGAGGTTCTGTAAGTTTTGGCTGCTCACCCTTCTCCCTCTCCCAGCCCTGAAGAGACACAAGCTGGCGGGAGACACGTCTGTGATGACGTATCGCGGCCACGGCGTGCTGAACACGCTCATTCGCTGCCGCTTCTCCCCCGAGTTCAGCACCGGTCAGAAGTTCATCTACACTGGCTGTTCCACAGGGAGAATCATCAGTGAGTGTGTGCCTTACCTGTGTGTAACTCCCAAACTCACATTCAAAACATGCTTTAATGACATGAAATACTCTTGTGTATTAATATTGCCGAAGCATACACAGATAAAAACTTCAGAACATGGATGTAAATTGAACTGAATAATGGGTGCATCTAGCTGGTAACAACCACAACAACCACTATACACTCAATGAGCACTTGATTAGGTTGACCTGTTTACCATCTTGTTAAAGAGATAATTTGTTGGAAGTAATTTGTCCTGTGTATCTCTCTGTCTCTGTATCTGACAGTTATAGGTAATAACAGTGTGTATCTATGTCGCGTTATCTAACATACAGGTAATAACTGTGTGTAACTTTGTCTCTAACAGATACGGGTAATAACCGTGTGTGACTATCTCTGTCCCTGTATCTGACAGATACAGGTTATAACCATGTGTGACTATCTCTGTCCCTGTATCTGACAGATACAGGTTATAACCGTGTGTGACTCTGCCCCTGTATCTGACAGATACAGGTAATAACCGTGTGTGACTATCTCTATCCCTGTATCTGACAGTTATAGGTAATAACAGTGTGTATCTATGTCGCGTTATCTAACATACAGGTAATAACTGTGTGTAACTTTGTCTCTAACAGATATGGGTAATAACCGTGTGTGACTATCTCTATCCCTGTATCTGACAGATACAGGTTATAACCATGTGTGACTATCTCTGTCCCTGTATCTGACAGATACAGGTTATAACCGTGTGTGACTCTCTGCCCCTGTATCTGACAGATACAGGTTATAACCGTGTGTGACTCTCTGCCACTGTATCTGACAGATACAGGTTATAACCGCATGTGACTCTGCCCCTGTATCTGACAGATACAGGTTATAACCGTGTGTGACTATCTCTGTCCCTGTATCTGACAGATACAGGTTATAACCGTGTGTGACTATCTCTGTCCCTGTATCTGACAGATACAGGTTATAACCGTGTGTGACTATCTCTGTCCCTGTATCTGACAGATACAGGTTATAACCGTGTGTGACTATCTCTGTCCCTGTATCTGACAGATACAGGTTATAACCGTGTGTGACTCTCTGCCCCTGTATCTGACAGATACAGGTTATAACCGTGTGTGACTCTCTGCCACTGTATCTAACAGATACAGGTTATATCCGCGTGTGACTCTGCCCCTGTATCTGACAGATACAGGTTATAACCGTGTGTGACTCTGCCCCTGTATCTGACAGATACAGGTTATAACCGTGTGTGACTCTCTGCCCCTGTATCTGACAGATACAGGTTATAACCGTGTGTGACTCTGCCCCTGTATCTGACAGATACAGGTTATAACCGTGTGTGACTCTCTGCCACTGTATCTAACAGATACAGGTTATATCCGCGTGTGACTCTGCCCCTGTATCTGACAGATACAGGTTATAACCGTGTGTGACTCTGCCCCTGTATCTGACAGATACAGGTTATAACCGTGTGTGACTCTCTGCCCCTGTATCTGACAGATACAGGTTATAACCGTGTGACTCTGCCCCTGTATCTGACAGATACAGGTTATAACCGCGTGTGACTCTCTGCCCCTGTATCTGACAGATACAGGTTATAACCGTGTGACTCTGCCCCTGTATCTGACAGATACAGGTTATAACCGTGTGTGACTCTCTGCCCCCCAGTCTATGATGTGCTGACAGGCCGTGTCGTGTCCAGACTGTCTGCCCATAGGGCCTGTGTGAGAGATGTGAGCTGGCACCCCTATCAGGACCGCATCATCAGCAGCTCTGTGAGTCTGTGCGTGTGCGTGTGCGTGTGCGTGTGCGTGTGCGTGTGCGTGTGCGTGTGCGTGCGCATCTGTGAGTCGGTGTGCGTAAGTGTGTGCGTATGTGTGAGTCAGTGTGTGTGCGTATGTGTGTGCGTCTGTTTGTCTGTGTGTGTGTGTGTGTGTGTGTATGTGTCTGTGTGCCTGCTTGCATGCTTGTGAGTACAGTGCCTACTATACAGTAATCTGTATATATAGCTTTGTATCTGTCTATATAGTGTTAGTTGATCAGTGTTAGTAGCGTAATTGTCAATATCCTTTTTTTTTTTGCTGTACTTTCTTTCATGCTTTATACCCCTCACTCTTGTTTTTTTGCTTTTTGCCCCCCCCCCCCCCTCGTTCTCTCAGTGGGACAGATCAGTGTGCATATGGGAGCACAGGCAGTCCCATCTGTTGGACGAAGAGAGAGAGGGATCAGGCACCTGACAGGATGAAGGAGGGAAGCAAATGAGCGAGAGAGAGAGAGCGAGAGAGAGAGATCCTGAAATATGTCTGCTGGTTGTCGAATGCTTGGCTGTATTCTTCCTGTTAACTTCCCTTTCAGAGAAAGCCATCATGTGAGCAGGTTTATAATAATAAATCTACTACAAGCACAGCATAGCTGGTTAAAACTCAAACCCCACACAAGTAAACAACTAATGCATTTAAAAAATGGACTATTCACTGATTATCAAAATTAATGTGACTATTCCTGTTATTTTGGACAAAACTGTAAATGACACGCTTAAATTCCAAAGAATGCTAGAATTGGTGATTGGTATTAGTAGAACTGCACACATTTAGACAGTTTTTGATAGCTATATTTCATTAATGATGCTTTTCAAAATGCTTTTATAAGGGTTTAAATTGTGAATATTTGAGTGTCTGTGAAGACAGGTTGTTGAAGGGGGTGTGACTATATTGGTGTAAATATATTGGTTGATGTGTGTGCAAGTGAATGAATGAGTATTTTACAATAAATTCAAAGCTGACTTTGCTGGTATGTCTGTATTTGATGTTTATCACTAAACAAGGTATCCTTTCTAAAGGATACAGTTGTATTTTAACCGATACAATCACGGTTTCATATAAATAACTGCAAGATGCAGAATGGATCATACCTGGGGCAGAATAGATCATGACTGGGGCAGGATGTATCATACCTCAGGCAGGAGAGATCATACCTGGGGCAGAATAGATCATGACTAGGACAGGGTAGGTGCTCAGAGGGTGGGGGTAGGTAGGACCCCAGTAGGGTTTGGGTTACACTCCCACAGCACTGTAATTAACTTGCCAGTGATCCCTGTTCAGGGCACAGCTGTTTCACAGCTATTGAACACACACATTTTTTTTTTTACACAAGACCTCACGAGGGGGTTGGGGTTTAACTCTGACATGAGGGCAGTCTTTCTGCTTTCCAGGCTAGCTTCTGCCCTTAATAACATTTCCGACATCTGACATTTCATCTCCATTTCTCGAAAAGTGCACAAATGACAGCCGAAGACCGTTATTGTACCCCTGAATGAAATGCTCTGCTGTGATCTAACCTGCAAGTGAACCTGTGTTGGTCTATTGAGCCAATTGACTCATGTAGCCAGAGTAACTGGTGGAAAGAACAATCGGCATACACACCAGCCCTCCAGGACTGGAATTTCTCACCGCTGGGTTCGAGAGAGAGGTGCAGGGAGGTGTTTTTATGTGAATGCACAGGTTTGGGAGGCAGGAGAAGCACAGAGGAGGTGTTTTTATGTGAGTGCACAGGTTTGAGAGGGAGGAGAAGCACAGAGGAGGTGTTTTTATGTGAATGCACAGGTTTGAGAGGGAGGAGGAGCACAGAGGAGGTGTTTTTATGTGAATGCACAGGTTTGAGAGGGAGGAGGAGCACAGAGGAGGTGTTTTTATGTGAGTGCGTGGGTTCGGGAGTGAGGAGAAACACAGTGGGGAGTGGGTGCTGTAGAAGAAAAAGATGCCGGGGGGGGGAAGACGCCCCCCCCCTCCCCAATGATTGACAGAGACAGGCCCTGACCCCAAACAGCTGAGAGGAGACAGACATGCAGATTACAACTAAAAATAGCTAAATGGAGAGCAGTTTATTTAGAATTCATTTGACCTTACTACAGAACACGTGTCTCTCAGCTGTAAGAAACATACATTGCTGTAGACTGCAGAACCACCATGCATTATGGATAGTTATACTTAGATGGAAATGTACGATTAATAATGCCAATGTTTATTATGACTCAAAATGTCACATCTCTGAGTGGTACTGGTATGTCAGAATGTGCTCCATTTTATTTGACTTTCAAAGGCAGTATTATACTGTACTCTCTCGAGTGTTAGTCGTCCATTTTTGGAAATTTGTGTGCAGTAATCCTTCAATAAATATAGTTTGAAGACCAGAAATTATTTTTAACAATGTGACGAACAGTGGCCTTTATTGGAGCGTTTTCGGTGCAGTAAATCCAGCTTGGGCTACGTTGTGCAGACGAACACAGACAGCTGCACCTTGACGTCACTAAAAAGCAGCCCTTTCCACATTCGCCCACTCACCTTTAAACTTTATGAACGCGGGAGACATGATGCCTGCAGGGGAGGGCATGTGTTAGGACAGAGCATGTGTCTGTTTCTGTACCTCCCTGTGGGAGGCGGGGCCGGAGAGGGTAGGAGTGGAGGGGGGCAATAATAGCTGTGCTGAGACCAGGCTGGAGTGTTCGCGCGAGACGGCCAAACGGAGAAGGACAGAGCTGCTCGACCGGGATTTATCTGGTGGTGACGACTGAAGAGAAAGTTGATTCCGGATGAAGGGACTGTGAGATAATAAAAGAGGTGGGCGGAAGTGAGGGATAAGTGAGAAACCCCTGCAGCACACGAGCGCTGCGTTGAAGGACTTCTGCATCGCCCTGGATGACTAAAGCCAGAACTCACAGGACCACGGGATTACTGCCTCTGGATCAATAAATGTGTGAAATATGGACCACTGAAGAGAACGCTCTGACATTTTTACAAATTCACTTCATTAGCAGGCAAACTGAAGTGCTGGATTGCTTCAGTGGACCATTATCTGGATTAACTGGCTTATTAGATCTCAGGTGTACTCTCAGGGTTACAACAGCACTGACCGGCCAAAACAGTAAGGGTGGATTGCTGAGATAACTTGGGGAAAAGAGTGAATGTCACTATTGTTACTGAAGGGACCTTTTGTATGATTTTAACAAAGTATTTGGTCACAACGTCATTGATATTTCGAATCTCTGTACCCCCCAACAGATTGTAGTTATCAGACTATTGTCATTGGAAAAGCACACTTAAAGATTGTCCACAGGATCTGTGGATCACCCGATCAGAAGCAGGCGGCCAGAGGGACAAGCTGTCCATTATCGTTTGAGTGTGAGTGTGAGCTCAGATCCAGTCATGTTTCTGAACTCTGCTCTTGTGGGGGTGACCGACCTCGCCGCCCGGCTCCTCGGCAGTGCCTCTTTCCGTCGTCACTTCCACCTGCTGCTGTCGGCCGTGGTTCTGTTTGGACCCGCTCTCAGTCTGTGGGCTAACCAGTACAGCATCTTCGCCAAGAAGAGCCACTTCCTGTACAGGTGAGGAGCGCACCCCCTGGAGTGTAGCAGTGACCAACCCTGGTCCTGGGACTGGCTTTTCCTGCTTTAAAGCTGTTTGGTTACACATTTGACCAATTTCACCTTGTCTTTTGGGTGTAAACGGGTTTCTTACAATGAATACAGGACCAGGCACAGGACTGGCCACCCAGTGGCTCTTGCATATCAGTGCTATTACTGTTCCTCTAGTCTTCTGCTGCCATGGTGTGTATACATCTGAAAAGTTTCAGCCAACCACAGCCAATAATTTTGCCTTTTCAGTTTCTGTTCTGTGCATTGTCCCAATTTCCTTCTTAATTTCAGTTATTGACCCTGCTTTAGTCTGTGAAAGGTATTTCATGCAGTTTATCCTCTACAGATGAATAGAGTCTCACTGTCTGTCTGTCCCTCCTTCCTTGGCAGGATGTTCATGCGCTCTGGCTGGGGGTGGACCTGCGTCTTCACCGGGTCCTTCGTCTTCCTCCTGTCCTACACCGTGCGCCAGTCCCTTAGTCTCTCCCTGAGACACCTGTCCCGGCTGGCGGTAGCGGGGGGGCTGTGGGTGGGGTTCCGACGGCTGCTGACGCTGCTGGGGGACGCCACGGGGAGCTGTTACGAGCCCCTGGCGGCCCCCCTGGAGGGCCAGGTGGCCAAGGGCCTGGCCGTGGCAGGACAGCCCCTGCTCCTGTTGAGGGAGGGCGAGACCAAGGCGACCTGCCTCACCAGGGGCATGCTGTGGCGTGGGTACGAGGTCTCCGAGGACACCTTCCTGCTGTGCCTGTGCTGCCTGCTCCTGGCGGAGGAGGCCGCCATTTTCGGTCCTTACCTGGCCCTGGGGGGGCCCTCGGGGGCCCCGCTGCGCCTGCTCTTCCTGTTCTGCGTCATCCTCCTTGGTCTCTGGGTCTTCCTCCTGCTCTGTCTGCTGGCCTACTTCCCGCAGTTCCCCACCCAGCTGCTAGGAGGCGCTCTGGGCTGTTTGAGCTGGAGGGCGCTGTACCAGGGCTGGTACCGCCTGGGGCCCAGCTGGTACTGTCCCGGGCGGCCTGGGGTGGGGCTGCTCACCACTCAGGCTCAGAAAGACGGCGTGAAGGACAATGGCCAGCCTGCAGCTAATGGGGTGGAGACCCATTAAAAAAGAGTACCGACGAGGGAGAGTATGAGAGGAGTTGGCATTACTGTTTTCTGTGTTAGGGAGTGTAGTGGTGAGAAACCCAACACAGAGTAAGAGACAGACATGGTGCATTATAACCACATCAGCTCAACACTGACAAAGAAGGGAATAGGTATTCTGCAAGGTTTTAACAAAAACTTTGCCTTGAAAGCAAAATAATGAACTGGAATTGAAAGTAAAATTGGAGTGCTGTGACTGATTGGGGATTGGTCATAAAAGAGTGTGTGTACCGCACGGTTGAGTTTTCTGGCTCCTGATTGGTTCTTATTCATGCAGTCCTTTTGACCACCTCTTGTGCCTTAGATTCATTCTACTGTATCTAAAATCTATCAAGGGTCACAATCAATGCAGTATTAAATAATGCATCTCTGAATATTAAATTATTTGTTTAAGATCTTTTCATAGAAAGCATGCTAAAAATGTATATATTGCTTTGTCAAAAGTATCCACTGGAAATAGCTTCATGTATTCCATAAATCTGAAAAGTGTGGCTAGCCTTCCTAAATAGCTGTGTATTATGTTTCAACTCAAAGAGTAATTGGATCACTACACTAATACTGTATGTCAGCATTTCTCTGTACCTAACACTACCTTCTGTCCCTAAATCAGCACAGAGCAGTGTTTCAGATACAGTGTACATCTACCATCAGCACAGAGCAGTGCTTCAGATACTGTGTACATCTACCATCAGCACAGAGCAGTGCTTCAGATACTGTGTACATCTACCATCAGCACAGAGCAGTGCTTCAGATACAATGTACATCCACCATCAGCACAGAGCAGTGCTTCAGATACAATGTACATCTACCATTAGCACAGAGCAGTGCTTCAGATACAATGTACATCTACCATTAGCACAGAGCAGTGCTTCAGATACAATGTACATCTACCATTAGCACAGAGCAGTGCTTCAGATACAATGTACATCTACCATTAGCACAGAGCACAATGCTATTGTATTCTCGAACGATACAATAGCATAAAGGTGATCCATCTCCGATTGGAGTATGGTAGCATAAATGTAACCCAGTTCCTATTGGAGTATGGTAGCATAAATGTGATCCATCTCCCTAACCTACATTTCTTGTTCACATCTAGCTCACATTAATCTTAAGACATTAAGTGCTACAGTAATAATCTCGTAATATGGCATAATGTGTGATGCATATTCTCTATGGGACAATAGCCCAAGCCCTTCCACACTCAGGTCATTAGTGACCTTGTTTCATTAATGCTAATTACCCTCGGCTTTATCTTGGCCTCCTTAAGATCTAATCAGCTATCGATTACTGGATTTTACACCCAGCATTTAACTACAAAATCTATCTCGTGGACATAATCTGTATCCTGTAATTACGGATGCCCTGAAAATATGACTTAAATCTACCTTGTTATGATTTGGCATTGACATTGATGTAAATGTGGCATTAAGATAGGAATGGTGCTATACAGATGGAACTCAAAAGAAAAATGTACAAATAATATGGGACTAATCTGTTTCCGAACTACTCGGTCCACACTTTGTTGTATACTGTGAACATTGTCACAGATGGGACACAATCGCAAATAAAAACTGTACCTTACAAAAACGATTTCAATTGACTTTTTAAAAAGTGGATCATTTTTGTGTGTAGAATGAGTACATTGGTTTGTTGGTGATGTTTCAATGTGCTGTAGAGGTGTGTTAAATCAGACCTGTTTTGCGTGTGAGTGTGTGTGTGTGTGTGTGTGTGTGTGTGTGAGAATGCATGAGAGTAGTCAGTAGATAAGAGCCTTTCAATCTCCTTTTGGCTTTAGGTTTCTTGATCTTTATAATTCTTGTTGATGATGCCAGAAGGACAGAAAGACTACAGTAAAGAAAATTATATCAGAAGTATGATCCTGTCAGTCAGGCTGATAGCAGTGAATGGGTGGAGGGTGACAGTGTAGAGAGTGTGCGCAGTCTGTCCTGCTTCTGGGTGTAAATTTGCATACACTGCACTCCCATCAGAAGACCTGAAGACTCTCATATGTACAGTCAGTGTTATGGATCTCCAGGATCATGATGCGCAGCTCGCAGTGCTGCTGCTCATCCCGCTCATGCACCAGCTGCGGCTAGTCCCCCCTGATACTGCTGGATTTACAGTCATCCCAGTCTCATGTAACACAGTGTACACAATTTACACTCCAGAAATATCCCCTATGTATGGCCACACCAGTTCTTGAAATATGAGATCTTGGCACCAAAGTCTGTGGCACTTCATATCAGACCATTATAAACTCTAATGAGTTAGTTACTTGTCAGAGTTCATTAGACCAGTGGTACCAAAACTCTGTCCTGGGGCCACTCTGGGTATCCAACAACAACTTGGAAGCTATGGTTAGCTGGTTAAAGGTGTCTTAAGCTTTGCTGTGTGGTGTCTTAATTTATGAGCCTAACCTGAACAACCACTCACAAAGTTATTTCCATCTGCAATCTTGAGAAACTGAAGCTGTATCCACACTGACACTTGCCATAGAAATATGACATTAATAATTAAGGGAAAAACCTTCCGGACAGAAAGCGATCTTGGTGTTCAGATTCTCACATTGTGTCTGGATATGTGGCTTGATTTTCCTCAGCGAACACTCGACCCTGTCATTGCAGGCAACTGAGCTACAGGTTGAACCTAATGGATAACCTCCCAATCTCAACTACAGATACAAAGAATGCTGTTGACTGCAAAGAGGCCACACAGCACCGTTAAAGGTGGAGTGTCTGCACAGCACCACCTTGTGGATATGTTTGAACTGCAGTCACACAAAACCTAGCACTGGAGGACACTGAGCTATGAAAACCAGGAGAATCAGAAATAGCCAGACCCCTTGGCCCTCTTATTCAACTACAACTTTACTGTTAAAGCATTTTGGCTGCATAACTTCAACACAGACAGACAATCAGATATACTGAGCCAAATAATGATAAAATATTAAATCGTAACAGGTAGTCAGGTTTAAATCTGTATCAATTCAGCACTGTATAAATCCAATATGTATGTATATATATATATATATATATATATATATATATATATATATATATATATATATCTTTAATTATTTTATTTACTTATATCTTTATTGGATAAAGTACAACAGATTACATTATATTTGTTTGGAATATAAAATGTATCTGGTCTGTATTCACTGAATTAAAATAAAATGCAAATTAAATAAATAAAAATGTCCACTAGATGACAGGATAGTGCTGCCTGGCCAGTACACTATCTGTCTAATCTTAGCTGAGATGAGATCTGAAGCTGTTGAATGAGGTGTGCTTTGTTAGGGTTGGAGTGAAAACCTATAGGACATTAGATCTTCAGGAACAGGGTTGGTGACCACTGCACTATAGAATAACAGCTAAATCTATTGCGTAAACCTACCTGTTTTTACAAGTTTAGAGATTCTGCGTCAGCATATTGGTGGTTAAATGCTAATATTGACGTGCTTGTTATTTGTGACGAACCAGTAGGTCGAAATCTAAGTCTGATTACGCAATTCACAGGCTTATCACTATTTGAAAATTTGTTTTAGCAAGTGAGGAATTTGTCCAAATAACCCCATGTACTATTAACCTGGAAACACAAAAACTACCCTCAAAAACAAATTGAATCCTTGCAATGATGGAGAATGCCAAATGTTAAATAAAATGTAGGCCTACAGTATATCAGCTATTGGTGAGGTTGTCCATGCACAATGTAAAACAATGAAGGGTGGCAAAGATAATGTAGGCTATGATCACTGGATTTGCTTTGACCTACATACAAAGATATTTGGAGATTCACATTACCCAATAGTCTAATATTATCGGCAGGGAAAATGCATCTATTCAATGCATTTTATATGTTGTTCCTGGCAAAAGAACTGAAACAATGATTTACCGAATCACTTGACTGGTCTTTAAAATCTGAAGGTTTAGCTAATGCACTGTGGCTGATCAGTGTCTGATCATCCAGAGTATATTATGATCAGTAGTTCCTCACAGGTCTTGTGCTGGTCTTTGTCTCTGGGCAACATTGTCACTTTGACAACATATTGTAGCTCCATTTCATATTTCTGGCATGGAGAATGATTGGAAAAAGAACACCAGAGCCTTGAAGGTAAGCAGCAACATATCATAATGTGTTCTTCAGAGTCCATTGAATACATTTCTAACAACCGATGAGTTCATGTCATGCATGAATCTTAATGAACTCATTTGAATGGATCCTGTTTCATAAAGTGAAGCTGCTTTCATTTGATTGGCTCGTGTTTCATCAAGTGAAGCTGATAAAAATAATCTCTGATCCTGACACCATAAATCTCTGGTATAGCACAGAGTTAAATTGAGGACAGGGTCATTAAAAATAGGTAGGCCTATCAATGGTTTAATTCTGGGGTCTGTTTGGATAGCATGTCTGCTATGAGACCTATCCTGAATTTTAAAGTCAAAACTCTACTGCAGATTGTATTGTGACTGTACATGTGACGCAAGGTCTCAACCCAACCACAGTTTGTGTTAGTTTCAAAGGGATCCAGTCTTGCAACCTAAGGCCCCTTTGTGACTACCTCAAGAAAAATAGAAGCTCTCCAGCTTACGAAAGGCAACAAATCATCTTCAGTATCAAATGAACAAATAACAAGTTGTGATTGGTCAGCACATTTAACAAAGACCTCTTACTAGATTCTTGCCTGAGTAATCAAACAGCACCCTACACAGCCTGATAGCTCTGAATATGGAAAATGTACATGATAAGGCATCTGTATATGTAAGGGGTTTTTTTGTAGAGAATTGCCTTCAGGCAATCCAACTCCACAAAAGCCTATTGAGTCTAAGAGCCAGTGACCAAAGGTCTCTCTTTCATGGAAGTGTTAAAGGGCAGAGAGGATGGACAGACAGACAGTGAGAGCTTAAAAAACAGACAGGAGAGCAAATGAAGGGAGCACATATAGGAAAATCACAGACAGAAGGGGATTAATAAACATGAGTTCTGGAATAATGTAAAAATGAGAAGGCTTTGAACTCTGAGAGAGGCCAAGAGAAAAGTTGACTGAAGTTCATATCAGGTTAATTAATCACACATAAACCAGTTTCAACTGACCAGCTCAGTATTTACCTCTGGAAATTGAGCAACCTTTTGAATGTTCTGTTCTCTCTCTCTCTCTCTCTCTCTCTCTCTCTCTCTCTCTCTCTCTCTCTCTCTCTCTCTCTCTCTCTCTCTCTCTCTCTCTCTCTCTCTCTCTCTCTCTCTCTCTCTCTCTCTCTCTCTCTCACAGTGCATGTGTATGTGTGTGTGTGTATGTGTACAAAAGAAAGAGAAGACAGAGAGGGTGTGTAACAGTATAGTCTGTGTTTATATTAGGTTACATGTTATTATTTTCAAGGCCTCTATGGACATGTTGATAACAGGCTATCTTAAGAGAAATGGTCAAATTGAGACACTAATCTCATCAAGCTTATACAATGATTTACTGTGATACTGGTACTTTTAGAATGAATGCATAACCTCACATTTGACCCATTTTAAGGCCAGTTTGTCTTGCCCTATCTTCCTGCTGGAGAAACAGTATACAGTGAGTATACTTTTCACCATAAGTCCTAAACCATATCTCCCGATAATACCACTTACCCTAATACTCTTTCTTTCGGTACCGCACATAGGCATCGAAATACAACACGTTCCACACACTTGTTTGACTGCAGCCAGTGCTTGGAGTCTGCAGACATATCTATATATATATATATATGTTTGTGTATGTGTTCTGGGTCCCATCCCTACAGCTCCCTCGCTCTTCCCCCCCCCCCCCCTCTTTGTAGTTTCCCACCTCTCCTTATTGTCCCTCCCCCCTCTTCCTTTGAAAATTGAAATAATTATCTTTGTGTGGGTAGACTCATTTCGTAAACATTTTAGTCTCTGTATAGACTACTCCTGGGCCTATTTTCAGAATGCTGCTCTCCTCAAACAGATAATTATACAAATTAACTGTAATATGAGCATAGTGTTTGTGCTGCTCTTTTCAGTGCTTTACATATCATAATAAAATAAATGCTGAATTCTCAAAAAGTGTGTAAAATGCTATGGAGACAGAGCCATGCATTCGTCAACAAAATTTGCAGTGAAAATAACAAATCTAATGTCTAGGAATATTGTCCTTGTTGTTGGAGTTCTGTGCCATGGACACAGTATGTTCTTCCAAGGTAACTTTTCTTTTAATGCAAGTATCAAATCATGGTACATTATTTGTCTAATAAAACAATGTTGTGTCAAATTGATGGATGAAAGATATAAATATACCATATTGTGATCCAGCTCTATCAAAACTGGATAAGTAGGAGAGGTGGTTCTATATAAACACAGCCTAAGCATTTAATACATGCTTTATCGGGACTAACATAATTAGCTAATTAACTCAATTAAAAACTACAAGTGTGGGCCAGCACTTGAGTGAAAGAGGGCCTGCTGATCGTTTTGGAGTGCTTTTTGTAGTGGATTTGAAATGGTGTTATGAGTGGTTTTCATAAAGGAATACAAAACATTTTCCCAAAATTTTCAGTCATTCAGTCATGCTCAACATGCTGGATGTCTTATGTCATTATAACTGCTCCTTGTCAGCTGAGCACACTTAGAATGTTGTCTTTGTGAAGACATACACGTGAAATGGGTGATGTGATGCAGTCTGGCACTTAATTGGCTTTAATGCAAAAGTCGTGCTTGCTGTCAAAGGCAGAACAGCTTAATTGGGAATGCTGAATTCCAGACTACTAGGACACAGAGACCGATTCAGCTCATTTTGGTCTTACCCAGGACAAAGGACATGGCTGGTTTCAATTGGGTAGAAATATCAATGTGATTGTGATTGTATGACACAATAGAAATACAGTCATTAAGAGGTTCTTTATCATTTAAATACAACCTCGACTAATGTGCCACGGATATGATCTGGTCAGCTGACACACACCCTGTGGATGAGGTTACAGTGGCCAAATGTATGGTACACAAGACAAAAAACATAAGACTGTAATGTGCATGTAAGTGTTCTGTTATTTTGGATTTAGTTGATGTATACATTCAATAACCTGTGTTGACAAACATAAAAGATTAAAAAGGATAATCATTGGATGGGGACGGTGTTTCATGTGGGGGTGGAGGGAGGAGTAAGATGTAGTGTTGTCGAGCACACAAGGCAGTCTTTCTCATGAATTGACAATTAAATAACTGTGTTTATTAAGATGTGGAATCTACCATTTTCCAAATTAATTGTATTTCACACGCTTTCCATCCATTCTCTCCCCGTTTCCTCCTCTTCCTTGTTCTCGCCATGCTGAAATAATTCGCGTTCGCGCTCCAGCTGTGCACAGCGTAGGTAAGACTGTCACACATTTGGCAAATGTATCTTGGTTGTATAACAAAAATGACGTATAATATCGCACGATCTGTCAGGCGTCTAGCACACGGAAAACAAGCTTTACTTTACTGTGGATGTTGGCTAACTAGGAACCAGCCCTAGGGGTTGGATAGGATATCCTTCCACAGGTAGCCTCATCTTTCGCAGAGGTGTTACTAACTCCGCCCCACTCAGGGACAGCAGTTTCCCATAAAGCTGCACTACTGAGCTGGCGGGCTGTGCGCAACATCGGCGCATCTTTCATTCATACAGGAACTACAATCTGTCTGTAGTCCGAAGAGTCAAAGTTCGGGTTGCGTGTTATAAGAGCTAGGCAGGGAGGGAGAGGGAAACATCAGGCGCCGGGCAGCAACGGAGATGGAGTAGTCGAACCGTGTGCGTTGTTTAATCGACGTTTGTGTTAATTTTACCGAAATTGGAATGTTAATGCTAGTATGACATTAGCTAATTCACGAAGTTATTTAGCCACAAGTTCCCCGAACAAAGTCTGTATGTGATTGCTAAACGCATGCAGACGTAGCTTTCCGACGTAGCTAGCTAGCTGGCTAAGTAATTGCATTGCACAACCGTTTATGTAAAATTAAGTGTTTAATCTGTAAATCCAGTCATTGATTTGTTTTTACATGGAAGAACTTTGTAGCATGATACAAAAAACCAGAAGCAGGGACAAGGGAAGATCGCTGCACATGTAATTGAATCAAACCGGTGGACGTCGAGGGAAGTTTTTGACATATTTTGTTGTCTAAAGTGACAGTTAAGTAATTATTTGACACTTTAAAAAAAAAAACATTCCAGTATTAAACCTCTTGTCCACGCACAAAGAGCAAGATGTCGTGCCTTTTTCTTGGAGTTTTAAGAAGGTGAGCATTACAACTGGTTGGCGTATCTTGCGAAGATCGTAACGTTAGGCTAAGTTACTGCAGCTGCCCAGCTGTGCATCGAATCAATGCAATGTTGTGTTTTGGGTTCAGCTCAGTGTGTGAGCGTGTAATCTCTGTGATAATGATATTTGAAATTGAACAGTCTTGATGGCATCAGTAGTGCTAGCATCACTTAAGTGTATTTTGTAGTGTAGGCCTGTATAACTTGCTTAAAGTCAATGCAAGTCTACAATACAGCCTGACTGTGACCCATTTCGGCAATGGCAATGCATGCCAACCAATGCAAGTGTGATCAATCTAGCCTGCTTTTGCATTTGAATGATCTGACCCAGCATAGACATCGAATGAATGGCTGAATGGGCGACGTGGATGAGTTGGTAGGTAAAAACTTGTGGGTATGTACCAGTCGTGACGTAAGTGACTTTTTCTTGAGAAGTAACGTTACGTCAGAAACATTTTCAAATAAATGTACAGTTTTTTTAATCGTAGCTGCTTAAGTGGGTTCTGCATCCTGCGTCCCTGTGTATAAGTGAATGGAAACCATGTTTATAGCATCCTTCACATTAATGCACATATGAAGGAAAATCAATAGTAAACCTGCATGTTTGAGAAGTTCGAACCACTGAAGCTGTGCCTTCACTGAGTAGAGATGGCTGAGTTTGGGAGGGAGGCGGGGATATCGAAGCATTTCGCACAGTCACCCTGACAATTCGTTCGCAGAGGGGCTATAACGGGACATGTTTTTATATATGAAAACTTCCATTACATTTTTCAGAAAGACAGCATGTTTTTCCACATTTCATTCACAATTATTATATAATCGATAGTGATTCCCAATTTCTTTCATGTGTGTGACAGCTAAGTAAGTTGTTTTGTAAGTCTGACTGCTTGTGAAAATGTCTTTGACATTTTTATTTTTTATGCATTGCATATTTCAGCTAGCCACAGATTGTGTAACAATGATTAGGTTTATAAACCATCAGCTTGGGAGAGGTAATATGTTTCAAGTTCTTCCCAAGGACTCTGCTTTGTGTCTCATTAGGTCTCATGGAATGATGATGTAAGACTTGTCAGTGTTGCAGGTTCCTGCCTTTTCTCTGCATACCCCTCTCCCTCTCTTCTTCCTCATCCTCTCCCTAACTTATCGGCATCTCTTTCCCTGCCCTTTGGCTTCCTGTGACAGTCTTTATGGCCTTTGTTTTGGGATCCCCCACCCCAACTCAATGCTGCGTCAGAGGTTTACTCAGACAATGTGTCCAGGGGTGGAAAGTCCAGGGATCAGAAAGTAAAAGACCTGCCGTGTGTTTTTTCCATCCCTAATGAACTGAGCCAGCTGATTCCACCAATTACTTCTCCCTGTTGGTTCAAGAATTGTGCTACTTGGTCAATCCTAGTGATTGATACAAAATACTGGGGAGGACTGTTACTTTGTGAAACGGGATTTTCCACCTCTAAATGCTTCTGAAATTACGGTGGTGGACACAAGCTGCTAGTAGCCTGTATTCAGCAGACATTGCTTGTCATGAAGCTGTGTGGCTGTGGTTGGTGTCGTTGTTGAGGGTGATTTTAATAAAGGCTGTGAATGCAGACCTGTTGGACATGTACTTCCAGCTTTTGCTGCCATCTGTTAAAAATGTGTCTTAACTGCAGTAAAATAAGCTGTGTGAATTGTTGCTCTTGCAGATGGTGTAGCAGTGCCTTTGGAACAAGTTGGTAGATTTGATGCTAAAGGGTGTGTTTTGGGTTCAGCTCAGTGTGTGAGCGTGTAATCTCTGTGATAATGACATTTGAAATTGAACAGTCTTGATGGCATCAGTAGTGCTAGCATCACTTAAGTGTATTTTGTAGTGTAGGCCTGTATAACTTGCTTAAAATCAATGCAAGTCTACAATACAGCCTGACTGTGACTCATTTCGGCAATGACAAGGCATGCCAACCAATGCAAGTGTGATCAATCTAGCCTGCTTTTGCATTTGAATGATCTGACCCAGCATAGACATCGAATGAATGGCTGAATGGGCGACGTGGATGAGTTGGTAGGTAAAAACTTGTGGGTATGTACCAGTCGTGACGTAAGTGACTTTTTCTTGAGAAGTAACGTTACGTCAGAAACATTTTCAAATAAATGTACAGTTTTTTTAATCGTAGCTGCTTAAGTGGGTTCTGCGTCCTGCGTCCCTGTGTATAAGTGAATGGAAACCATGTTTATAGCATCCTTCACATTAATGCACATATGAAGGAAAATCAATAGTAAACCTGCATGTTTGAGAAGTTCGAACCACTGAAGTTGTGCCTTCACTGAGTAGAGATGGCTGAGTTTGGGAGGGGGGCGGGGATATCGAAGCATTTCGCACAGTCACCCTGACAATTCTTGAGTTCGCAGAGGGGCTGTAACGTGACATTTTTTTAATATATGAAAACTTCCATTACATTTTTCAGAAAGACAATATGTTTTTCCACATTTCATTCACAATTATTATATAATCGATAGTGATTCCCAATTTCTTTCATGTGTGTGACAGCTAAGTAAGTTGTTTTGTAAGTCTGACTGCTTGTGAAAATGTCTTTGACATTTTTATTTTTTATGCATTACATATATCAGCTAGCCACGGATTGTGTAACAATGATTAGGTTTATAAACCATCAGCTTGGGAGAGGTAATATGTTTCAAGTTCTTCCCAAGGACTCTGCTTTGTCTCTCATTAGGTCTCCTGGAATGATGATGTAAAACTGTCAGTGTTGCAGGTTCCTGCCTTTTCTCTGCATACCCCATACTTATCGGCATCTCTTTCCCTGCCCTTTGGCTTCCTATGACTGTCTTTATGTTTTGGGATCCCCCACCCCCACTCAATGCTGGGTCAGAGGATTACTCAGACAATGTGTCCAGGGGTGGAAAGTCCAGGGATCAGAAAGTAAAAGACCTGCCGTGTGTTTTTTCCATCCCTAATGAACTGAGCCAGCTGATTCCACCAATTACTTCTCCCTGTTGGTTCAAGAATTGTGCTACTTGGTCAATCCTAGTAATTGATACAAAATACTGGGGAGGACTGTTACTTTGTGAAACGGGATTTTCCACCTCTAAATGCTTCTGAAATTACGGTGGTGGACACAAGCTGCTAGTAGCCTGTATTCAGCAGACATTGCTTGTCATGAAGCTGTGTGGCTGTGGTTGGTGTCGTTGTTGAGGGTGATTTTAATAAAGGCTGTGAATGCAGACCTGTTGGACATGTACTTCCAGCTTTTGCTGCCATCTGTTAAAAATGTGTCTTAACTGCAATAAAATAAGCTGTGTGAATTGTTGCTCTTGCAGATGGTGTAGCAGTGCCTTTGGAACAAGTTGGTAGATTTGATGCTAAAGGGGGTGATTAAGGATCTGGCACAAGCACTGTTGAGGGCTGCCAGTAAAGACACCGTATTGATCTGATGGGAAGTGGAAGAGGTAAAGTGGACAGATGGAACAACCTGGAATATGTATTTTAGCTTTCTGCTCTGCCTGTCCATCCATCCATCCTGACATGTAGGCTACCTGTTCTGTGGATGCTTGCTGTTGTATGCACGCACACATCTTTGTACCATGGAAGTGGTAAAGTGTGTGTACATTGAAATCGGTTTGCAGTATACATTCGCTACATGCCCATATGCACGTATATGCATACTTGTCTGGTTTTTGTGAGGCTTGTTGACAAATTAACAAGGAACTTTGGGACCTGGGAGGGAAGTGCCCCAGTGGGTGTGACTGGTGATGGTGTGCAGTGATTGGTCCTTTTCTGGGGGTGTGTCCTTCACCCCATTCGTTGTGGTGGAAAACAGGATCGAGAGCAAAGGTCTCCAGGATCTGAGACGACGCTCCAGGTAGCTGCAGTGTTATCTCTGCACTCTTACCCTCGCCTGCCTACTCTGACCCTATACCCATACACTCTTAGCTCATGTCTGCATTCCCATACCATGTGACCTCCCCCGGGAGGCCCAATCACAGCCAGACGTGTGGGGCACAAGCGTGTTCGTACACGTACGTGGAGTTGTGCACACTCAGCCAGACTCAGGTGGTGGTTGAATAACAATGCTGTGCTCAGCAAAACAGTACAATGTCTGGGGGTTAAACGCAGGTTAACAGCGTAATGCACAATGAGGAGGGGGGAGGTGTACATGAGTTATTGACAGAGGAAATGAGTGTGAGAGTGACGGTGTGAAAAATGAATTTTAACTGTGATGTAAAAAAGAATCCCTCTTGGAGCACAGCTTTAGTGAAGGTGGTGCGTGTGCATTTGCACGTGCGTGGATCGTGCTCTGTTTCAGATTGGGACAGGAGCTGTGGCCTCCGTAGTCAAAAGGATAAGCCTGAACCCTTGGACCTTTGTTTTTGCTGTTTCAGTACACCATTTCCCCATGTCTGTCAGACACTGGGCCAAAGTTCACTCCACTCTCCACTTCAGTCCTGAAAGACTGTTCAGTCTCTAGCCAGTTTCAACTCTCATGAATTCTGTATAGTTTGTGCGCTGAAGAGTCATGCCAGTGTGTTTCTGTCGTGCTATAATGCATGGAGGATCACTGCTTTCTCTTTGCCTGCTCCCTGGACTGGTGCTCGTGCTTCAGAAGCAGAGGGGGTGTAGAGCAGATGTGAAAGTCTACAAAGAACAGCTTTTACTTCTGGTGAGACATTTAACACGGAGATCAAAAGTGTGGCACCGGGCTATAATGGCTCACAAAGTGTTCTTTTCATGGTCTCATATCAAAGCGTGCTGCGTTTGCGTGTTCACGTTGTTTTGGCCTTTCAGCCTCCAATATCCCCCTTTTAATCCTTAATGTGGCTTGGGGGACAAAAAAAGTAAAGTCACAACTGCCCACAAATCTGTCAGCCCTTCAAGCAATACGTGAGACTTTTACTATTTATTGTTGCATCCATAGTAAGCACTCTTTAACCCAAAAAGATAACATGCCCCTCTAATCAATTTCTTGAACTTGGGAAGGAGATGTTCTTGGCTCTGTGCCATTTTTACTGGCACCTAGATGGCAGCTGATTACTAAAATCTTTCATACTTGCATTTGCCTTTCACGTTTTCTGGATAAGATAACAGATTTGTTTTATAACTTCTCTTTTCACACTCACAATCTTTTCAATCCAACACTTGTAAGTTAATCAATAACATAATTATTCACTATTTTACTGTTCTACAAAATTGCATCTCTGTGGGAAATTGCATTTTTAGGAAATTTTTAAAAAATGTTAAAAATGAAAGTTTGTGTCATTTAGCACACAGCCTGTTTGTGTTTTGGCGGTTCAACTTCAGGTTTCTTTTCAGTTTCATGTGATGCATCATGTCAGGCCACAAAGTTTTCCTGGAGTCGTATTTTCAGATTCCAAAGCACATTCTATCCTGACTGGTTCTCATTGGCTGCCTAACAGGTCTCAGCAGTGCTGTAAAGTGTTTCTGCTTGGGGCTATACAAGGCGGGCTGCATTTTTGCAGAACTTCACCGAAAACCTGTTTGAGAAATGGGGGGGCTCCTTATTCCATACTCCATGTGGTCAGTGTGCAGTGGCTTATTGTAGTTGATGCCCTTTCCCCAAGCCTTGCAACATTTTGCTCACGTCAGCTGATGCATTTTGTGCAAACAAGTGAGCCTCAGCATGTCTGATAGCAAAAAAATACCTTTTATAAGCCTACATATTATTACATCATCTGTGTTATCAGGAGATTGTTAGCTCTTGGTCGTATCCTGGGATGATCCGTTTTGCTGATTTCTATGGTTAATATTGAGAACCCGTCTGTAAAGCTGGGTTCTTGGCGACTGTGCTCAGAAACCTGCCTTTTCCATAGGGTGCAGCAGATGTGGCACCCTGGGGTTTGACCTGGCTTTAAGTTAAGAGTTCAGATCCCTGTGCATTGCATGCCTGACTGATGTGACCCTTTTGTACAGCTCTGGTTGCCGTGTTAAATCCATGGCATCAAGGACTTCGGGTGAATGCCGGATTGTCCTCTCAAAATATACCTTACTCTGCAGTGCAGTTGTCGTTTAATTGCAAACTTAATTGAAGTATTTTTAAAAGTGCTTTGTTCTATTGTTGTACGCTAAATGCATGCCAGGTCCTCAGATTTACATTCTTGGGACTCTCCAACCAAATTCTGTCCTTAGATTTTATTTTACTATTGTGTAATACTTCTGGTTTGGACTAGTATTTAATCTCATGAGACTGGATATTGTTGTATTGTATTTGCCATGTAAACCATCAGTGGAAGAACAAAACCCTTCAAATTTGTGTATTGAAATGTAGAAAGTGCCTCTCCCAGCCTTTCTTTTTTTTTTTCCGGTTTGTCCCTGCTTTCATGCGTCAGAGTCCCCTCTGCTCCAATACGGGGTGGTGTGGGGGAGTTTGCTGGAACACGTGACTGAGATTAAAATGGCTTCCTAGGAACAAGGTTAACTTGACTTTGCAACTCCCTTTATTTGGCTACACGTATGAAACCCTGCTGGGCTGAGATCACCCTCGGATGTGTTCCAGCATTCCCGCTAAAACCCGGAGTGAGGATGGGAGAGGAGGTGGGCACACTCGCATGGGTTTGGTCCTGGGGGGGGCTCTCTATACGATGGTGTAAGAACATGACCAGCAAAAAGTCATGTTTCATACTATTAATGTATGTATTCTTTTAATCTACATCATTTTATATTCAGGTGGCCTGTAATGATGAGCTCAATACCCTGGTTATAGCGAGGAGGTTTATGAATGTCTCTTATCACCCTCGCTGCCTAAAAGCTGTCATCGGCTGGTGTTGCTCTCTATTGTTGGTAAGTGACAGGTGCGCTGTGTTTACCAGCCTCCAAACGGATATTTTTTTTTGTCTCCGCTCAGACGGGGGGGTTTGGGGGCTGCGATGGGGGTGCGCTCCCTCTCCACCCTGCCCCCCCTGCCCCCTGCGGTGGAGGAGTTTGTCTCCGGGGCGGTGAAGGAGTGCCAGCCTGCCGGAGTGCACGTGGTGACCGGGACGCCCCAGGAGACCGCCAGCATCCTGGCCGGTCTGGAGATGGAGGGGATGGTGAAGCGTCTGCCCAAATATGAGAACTGGTGAGTGCCCCTGTGCGTGTGTGGCCCGCTTGGCCACGCGCCCCTGTGCGTGTGTGTCGCGTGTCACTCTTCCAGGCATCCTGGGGCATTCACACCCCTACGTTCCTACACTGCTTAATCATAGGGATGGTAAATGGTTGCCATTTATATAACGCCTTTATCCAAAGCGCTGTATAATTGATGCTTCTCATTCACCCATTCCTACACACACTCACACACCAACGGCGATTGGCTGCCATGCAAGGCGCCAACCGGCTCGTCAGGAGCAGTTGGGGGTTAGGTGTCTTACTCATGGACACTTCGACACACCCAGGGCGGGATTGAACCGGCAACCCTCCGACTGCCAGACGACTGCTCTTACCTCCTGAGCCAATGTCGGCACATACCCCCCCATTAGCCATGGGGGGGGATGTATTACAGGGCTATAATGCTTCTCTTCCACAAAACTTTTTTTTTACAAATATTTTCACATTAAAAGAAGTGGTAATGTCACACAAAATGTTGTCATTTATCTGTGTTTGTGACGACATATACCCGCATGGCTCTGTGTTATACGTATGAATTATGATGCAATTCATACCCTGATCACCTGATATGGATGCAGATACCATCAAATTAAAGGTGTCAGTCTGCACTTTTACCTCATATTCATAGTTTCATTTCAAATCCAATGTACCGCTGTCCAAATATTTACGGGCTGCACTTGCACCACCCACTCCCCACTGACTTATATGTGACATTACATTAATGTTCTCGCCACACCTTACTGTGATAACAAAACTGTTTGTTTTGCAACTGGGAGGACCTGGATAACCTGTTAGGCTTCAAAGGTTTAGTCATGAGTTAATCGGCCCAAGATCCTGTAGTGGCCAGCGTACTTGCACTGCCGTCAGTTCACTGGGGTTTTGTGTCCCTGTCCTGTTGCATTGAAACATGCTTTGTGTTTTTTCCGAGCTAGTTGCCCCTCTGCTTTTCTGTCTTTCTGTTCTTTGTCTTCTTCGCAAACCTCTGCCTTTCATCCTTTCATCCCCGTCCCCTCCAGTTGGCTCGCTCGCACGGACCCTAAGGACGTCGCCCGGGTGGAGAGCAAGACCGTAATCGTGACCAAAAACCAGAGGGACACCGTCCCCATCCCCAGCGGCGGGGCCAAGAGCCAGCTGGGAAGCTGGATGAGTGAGGGAGACTTCCAGAAGGCCCGGGAGGACCGCTTCCCCCGCTCCATGGCAGGTCCGGCCATCTGTCTGTCTGTCTGTCTGTCTGTCTGTCTCCTACCCGGCCCAAACCCCAGTCCAGCGCTGATTTTGGGTCCGGCTGTCGCTCGTGTTTCTTCAGAATAAGACGCGTTGTGTTGCTCAGAGACACGTCGTGTATTTGTTCAGAGACTAGACTGATGGCCTTTCAAAGCTGAAATTCCCTCTTCCTCTTTGGGCTGGTTTCTTTGACCCAGATTAAAGTCTGTCCAGGACTGTCTTCAATTTTGTATGTATACTCCACATTTCAAATAGAATTTAGTCTGGAACTAGACTTAATCTGTCTGCATAACCAGCCCTTAAAGTAATCTAATGTAATCCAAAAACAGATTAGCTGTTTGTACAGAGGCAGGGGTGGACCTGTCAGAATGGCGGATGGTGCAATTTGCAGCATGACTGCATTTGTTGTTGCAGTGATGAAAGTAATTCCACAGAACAGACTCAGACTACCAGTTTGAATCTCCCTATGTGTATTTACCCTTCTATCTCCTCCCCCTCCTACAGGCCGCAAGATGTATGTGATTCCCTTCAGCATGGGGCCCGTGGGCTCGTCGCTGGCCAAATTTGGGGTGCAGGTGACGGATTCTCCGTACGTGGTGGCCAGCATGGGCATCATGACCCGCACCGGCAGTGCCGTCATGGAGAAGCTGGGCCAGGGGGCGGAGTTTGTCCGCTGTCAGCACTCGCTAGGGCGGCCGCTGCCACTCAAAGGTGCCTTTCTCTCCGCCCGCTCATCAGTCTGCCCTTGCTGATTGGACAGTTCACTCCTTGGTGAAAATATTTACACGTTTTGCAATCATTTTTGCAGTAAACAGTTTCGAAATAACTTAAAGTAATGTTAAATATACAGTACAGTGTATTGTAGAGCTGTATTGAGCAATGGGATTTGGATGTGTGTAGGAAGTTTGTGGACTTTTTGGATAATGAAATTGGTTTGGATCTCTCCTTAAATCCCCTGAACTTCTACCTCTCCTAACCTTAACCCTACCCCTACTAACTCACTGTCATCTCTCTATTGCTTTTCTTTATGCCTTCTCTACTGTACCCTCATCCTCTTTTCTTCCCATTTCTTTTTCTTCCTTTTCTCACCCTTTTTCCTTTTCTCTCCCTCTTTGCTGTGCCTCCAGCTCCACTCATGAACAACTGGCCCTGCAATCCGGAGAAGGTTCTGATCTCGCACCTCCCGGACTCACGGCAGATCCTGTCTTTTGGCAGTGGCTATGGGGGCAACTCGCTGCTGGGCAAGAAGTGCTTTGCCCTGAGGATAGCATCGCGCATCGCTAAGGACGAAGGCTGGCTGGCCGAACACATGCTGGTGAGCGAGGGGGCCACACTGGGACCGGCCTGGTACCCCACCGCGCACCACACTGGCCCTGTCTGCGGCTCTGCACACTGGCCCTGTCTGCGGCTCTGCACACTGGCCCTGTCTGTGGATCTGCACACTGGCCCTGTCTGCGGCTCTGCACACTGGCCCTGTCTGCCCCTCTGCACACTGGCCCTGTCTGTGGATCTGCACACTGGCCCTGTCTGTGGATCTGCACACTGGCCCTGTCTGTGGATCTGCACACTGGCCCTGTCTGCGGCTCTGCACACTGGCCCTGTCTGCGGCTCTGCACACTGGCCCTGTCTGCGGCTCTGCACACTGGCCCTGTCTGCGGCTCTGCACACTGGCCCTGTCTGCCCCTCTGCACACTGGCCCTGTCTGCGGCTCTGCACACTGGCCCTGTCTGCGGCTCTGCACACTGGCCCTGTCTGTGGATCTGCACACTGGCCCTGTCTGCCCCTCTGCACACTGGCCCTGTCTGTGGATCTGCACACTGGCCCTGTCTGCGGCTCTGCACACTGGCCCTGTCTGCGGCTCTGCACACTGGCCCTGTCTGCGGCTCTGCACACTGGCCCTGTCTGCCCCTCTGCACACTGGCCCTGTCTGTGGATCTGCACACTGGCCCTGTCTGCGGCTCTGCACACTGGCCCTGTCTGCCCCTCTGCACACTGGCCCTGTCTGTGGATCTGCACACTGGCCCTGTCTGTGGATCTGCACACTGGCCCTGTCTGTGGATCTGCACACTGGCCCTGTCTGCGGCTCTGCACACTGGCCCTGTCTGCGGCTCTGTACACTGGCCCTGTCTGCGGCTCTGCACACTGGCTGTTCACACCCATGTGCACCACTGCACACCACAGATTCAGTTGGTTGATCTGGATTACTGTATCTCACTGGCCTGGTTAAAGTTTGTTAAATTGTTTCATCAGCTCTTGTGAAACGACTGCTTTGGAACTCTCTGCTCTCCTCGGAGGTGTGTGTCTGTCCTAAACCCCCTCTCTCCCCCTGCCGGTCAGATTCTGGGAATCACCAGCCCTCAGGGAGTGAAGCGCTACGTGGCTGCAGCATTCCCCAGCGCCTGCGGAAAGACCAACCTGGCCATGATGAAGCCAGCTCTGCCAGGCTGGACTGTGGAGTGTGTGGGCGATGACATCGCCTGGATGAAGTTTGACAGTCAAGGTCAGAGGTCATCCTGGGAAGCTGGGTGGGTGATGGGAAGTAGAAGGTTCCCTAAATCGCAGCGCAGTGTGATGCGCACACACATGGGTGTTCTTTTTGGTGCCGTCTATCAGAGGTTGTGTCTAATTTTGCCAGTTGCCTCCGGAATCTTCTGCAGGGCTGTAATGCTTCTCTTCAACTTGAGGAGAAGGTGAGGTTCTGTTGAGGAATGAGACAGGTCCTACTTTTCCCTTCACTAGGAAAACTCAGGGCCATTAACCCAGAGAACGGCTTTTTCGGAGTTGCCCCTGGAACCTCGATGAAGACCAACCCCCATGCCATGGCAACGATCGCCAAAAACACCGTCTTCACCAATGTGGGAGAGACCAGCGACGGAGGGGTGTGGTGGGAGGGGCTAGACCCCCCTCCAGCCGGGGTCTCGCTAACAGACTGGCATGGGAATTCATGGAAGCCAGGTAAAATTACGCTCACCGCTAAATGACATTTTACTGGATTATTCATTCATTGTGCACTGCAGTTAGGCATCTATAGCAGTCACAGAGCACAAGGTGTGATCTATTAGGGCTGGATTGTCAAAAAGAATGAATAGACTGAATGGAAAAACAGTAAATTTTGGTGCTGATATTTATTTTTACTGTGGCTGCAGAAGCGGTAAGGATAAATCAATTTCTTATCTATCGCCTAATATAATATAATAGCATTTTATTATATTAGGCGAGCCAGTAAGTTTAATTATCTCCTTACCATTACCATTTCATAGTTTTTCATCAAACATGTAACAGACAGAGTTTATAATGTTATCTTTCACACTGTTGGTGTTGTTGCCTGTCTTTAGTGCAGGAGGAACACACAGAGCTGAACACATAGTGGTGCTGTAGGAGAACTGCTGTAGGCTCTCTCGCTGTTTCTCCATTTCTCTTTCTCCATCATTTCTCTGCTCTATGGTCTTTCCTTCTCTTTCTGTATCACCCTCTCACACTCTCTGTTTCTCCATCATCTATCTGTTCTATGGTCTTTCCCGCTCTCTCTGTATCACCCTCTCACACTCTGCCCCTGTATCTCTGTCTCCACAGGAGACCCCACGGCCTGCGCCCACCCAAACTCCAGGTTCTGTGCCCCGGCAGCACAGTGCCCCATCATCGACCCACAGTGGGAGAGCGAGGAGGGCGTGCCCATTGACGCCATCATCTTCGGGGGCAGAAGACCTGAGGGTGGGTACCTCACCCATACTGCGCATGTACACAGCCAGCGGCCATTTTAATTCCTCACAGCACCCAGAGTCTGGTTCTGCATTCTAAGATGCTGTGTATCTGTGGAACTTCGAATGACTGTAACTCTTTAGTTTGGCTTTTTCTTGCTGAAACTCCTCACGCCCTTTAAAGGGCAGTGATTTTGTCGATTGGAGCCTCTGCTGTTTGCCCTGAATCCACATCCCCTGCCCTACTGTACATGTGATCCTACATAGCCTCATTGACTAGAACAGTTCTGAAAGATCAAGTTTGATAGCACTTGTGTGTTTGTTGATTCAGCTGAACACCTGGCTCTCATTGCGTATTGAAATTGTTACATTAATTCTGAAGTAATGAGCGTCTGGTTCAGATCTGTGTGACTGAAGTTGCATTACTCTGTACACTAGGTCCTCCCTGCATTAGTGAGTGCCATCTCAGTTCATCACAGCTGTGATAAAGAGCCGTTATGTTTCATACTGCTCTGACTACTACTGCCAAGAATAATATTGTTGTTTCTTAAGAGTACATTTTACACAATATACTCCAGTATATTTTTAACGTGTCTCAACATCGCCTACATTTTTTCTAAAAAAACCATCTTTCCTTTTTTAGGTGTCCCTCTGGTGTACGAGAGCTTTAATTGGCGCCATGGTGTGTTTGTTGGGGCGGCCATGAGGTCAGAGTCCACTGCTGCTGCTGAACACAAAGGTGCGGAGCGGAGATCCACAGGGTGGCGCGATAATCCACTGCTTTACTGAGTGACTGTTTGGCTGATTTCTTTATTTCATTTATTTACATTGTAATGCACTGAAATGGCTGGATATGTACTGAAGCTGTTCGTGTTGAACATGTGCGTAAGTGAAGAAAGGGCAATTCAGGATTCTGCTTTTGAAAGTCTCTCTCTCCTTGTCTTGCTCCTAGGTAAAGTTGTCATGCACGACCCCTTTGCCATGCGTCCCTTCTTCGGGTACAACTTTGGGGACTACCTGGCCCACTGGCTCAGCATGGAGCACAGGAAGGGCCCCACGCAGTTGCCTAAGATCTTCCACGTCAACTGGTTCCGGAAGGACCCAAAGTCAGGGGCCTTTCTCTGGCCGGGCTTCGGGGACAACGCCCGCGTGCTGGAGTGGATCTTCAGACGGTGCGGGAGGCAGACAGAGGACGAGGCAGCAGACAGGAGCATGGTGGGATGGCTGCCCAAGCAGGACGCCATTGACCTGCAGGGCCTCGGCCAGAAGGTGGACATGGGCGCCCTGTTCAGCTTGCCCAAGGCATTCTGGGAGAAAGAGACCCAGGAGCTCCGTGCGTACTTCACCCAGCAGGTCGGGGCTGACCTTCCCCCTCAGGTAGAAGGAGAGCTGAAAGCCCTGGAGCAGAGGGTGAGGGAGTAATGTATAGAGATGGAAAGTGGAGGAAGGGGTGAGGGGGAGTGGGAAATGAAAGGATGGGGAGGGGTTGAATGGACTGATCTAGTCAGGCATTGGGGTTTGAAATGCTGTCAAAAAATCAAAACTGAAAGAGACCGTCAACTGTAGCTGCAGCTGTTGTGTGAGCTAGCACATTCTGAGCGCAGTCTATGAGTGTGCCTTATCAACACTATGCAATTAAGCTTCGCTTTAATGGAATGTTTACAAATGAAAGCACAACAAATCACCTTTTAAATAATTTTTAAGCCAAACATTGCCTTCACTTGAAACCCTGAGTATACCGCATCCTGATTGGTCTGTGATGCAGGGACCCTGGAGAATACCAAAGCGTTTTAAACATGACTTTGTAATTTTTGAAGCTAATTAAAGTTCATTTAAAAATGCAGATTTACTTGTTTCTTACAATATGGGACCAGAGCCAATATTTGTGTATGAGTTTAATGGAAGGATCTGGAACAGTCATTTCTTGCCTTTATTAAAAATGAAATGCAAAGATGTTTTTGTGTTGAATCTTGTGTTGAACATCACTCTGGCCATGTGCAACTGTATCCTGCTACAAGCTCTGGACAGTGCTGTAAAATACACTTATTAGAATGTATCACATTGGTAATAACTTAAAGTAGGCAAGTTTGTTTAAGTTAATAACTTAAAGTAGGCTAGTCACATAGCCTACAGTAATCAAACTGCTGCTGGCTGAGTAAGAACTTCCACTTGAAATGCATGTTCTAAATGTTGGCACTTCTTCCAAATGTTGGCTTCCTGCCAACAACACAATCTCCCATTACGATTTAACTTTTTTTAGCCATTGTCTCATTCTATTTCCAATCGCCAGTGTAGGAGAAACTCTGACTTTTCCACTTCGATTCTTTGTTTTATTCTTTCAGCACTGAGTAAAAATAAATTCTTATTTTCTGAAAATCTGTGAAGGCAGATTTCCTTCACAGGCTGTTGGCAGGTTAACTGTTGATCTTCACTATCATGATGAATGAACAGGTTCCCATCTTTTGAGGCTCAGAAACATAACTGACCCATTTAGCAATGTGTGCTAAATGTGTGCACACATATGTCAGGGCATTGCTTATTAATAGGTTTATTGTTTAAGGCCATATCATTAATAATAATAAATGGATTTGACTCTATCACATGTGGCTTTAAGTCATATTTTTATGGTTATTCATGGTTTGCAATACTTGCCAGCCAGCTAACAGAAATGTACAAAATAGCAAGAGTTGTAAAGTCAGTTTAATGACTTTAATGGTTATTCACACACAAATCAAGCAAAGGAATAAAAATTCTGAAACTACAATTTCTTCCTGATTATTGTTAACTAATGAAATGGTAGTGAGTCAAATCATTCCTTTTTCGTCTGATTATTTTCTATCTCTCCTTCCCGCTCTTTCTCTTTTCCATTCTTAAATGTTTTTGGTATTTCCTGCATCTCATCTTCCATCTTCTTTCTCTCTGCCTCCCATAGCGCTCTCTCTTTCGTCCATGCCTCCTCTAATTCTTGCCTTTCCCTTTCCATGTCTTCCTTCTGCTTCTGCATCCTTCTCTCTATCAGCTCCCCCTCCTGCTGCCATAATGCTCTCTGCGTTTCCCAGAGTTCCTCCAGGCTCTTCCTCTGTCTCGCCCTCTCCTCCCCCTCTCCCTGCCTCCTCTTCTCTGCCTCCAACATCTCCTCCCTCTCTTTCTTACACTCGTCTTCCGTACTCTCCTTCTCCCTGTGCCACCGGTCTCTCTCCCTCTTCCACTCATAGTCTAGTTCCCTTTTCTTCTCATCGCTCTCCTCTCCTTCTTTGGCCCTTTCTCTCGTCCACAGTATCCTCTCCCTCCTCCACTGCGCAAACTCCCTCACGCACTGATCAGTCTCTCTCCTCCACGTCTCCCTCTGTTCTTCCTCGCTCCTCATCCTCTCTTTCCTGGCATTCCTCCTCCCTGTCTGAAAGACAGCGTCCTGCTCCGCCCACACATTTTTCCACAGTACGTGCACTCCCTGGTGTAGGCAGTTCTCCTGGCTTCTCCATCTTGCTTTGGAGCGCATCAGTTCTTCCACCCGCTCCCTCTCCTCCTCCCATTGGGCCTGCACCTCTTTAAATGCCTTTTGCCTGCTACGCACCTCCTGTCCCCTCACCACCTCCTCCATCTCCAGCCTCCTCACTTCCTCTACCTTTTCCTCTTCATCCCTGGGGCGCTGTTAAGATAAAGAAAGGGCTGTTTTTGGAAAAGGCAAAGTTTGTCTCAGCCCTTGTGCTACCTTTATTGGTCATAGTTTCTTTCACACTTGTGAATGAGCCCAGCAGGCACCCTTTGTCATCCGCATACGAGTTATTCAGCTGCTGGTAAGGGTGTGTCCACAGCCCCTCTGTCAGAGGAATGTCAACAGTAGGTTTGGCTGCATGTCAGCCTATTAGTGGAGGGCTAAAAGTGTGGATGGATGCAGCGTGGAGCTTGAACCTGAATTTCAACTTCTGATGCATTGTGCGCTACACCCATGCCAAAACAACATGACTGGTTGTGTAATGTACAGTCAACACTGATTATAATCCACATGTTGTGTTCAAACATGGAGAAACTATATGCTTTTATTTCAGTGCATGTACTTTCATATTCCAATGTTTCATTTTTAAGAAATCTTAAATCAAGTTTTTCTGGATATTGTGTCAAAATTATTGGCACCCATAAAAATTACTGAAAATAAAATAAAACAAATTTTTTTTAACTCAATTTAGTTAATCTCTGTTTTCAGGAATTATAGTGCATCTTTCCATCACTTCATGTTTCATGAGAGTATAAAAATGAGGTAACAAGCATGAACAATCCATCATCATGGGGAAAAGCTTAAGAAATCTCAATTCAAAAGAGACTGATGGTAATTGACTGTCACAGGTCTGGTTCTGGGTACAGAACAGAAAAATACATAAGTGGTTAAACATACCCCTCTGCACTGTATGGAATGGTTCCAAACTTGCCAGGTAGAAGGCCTACGTGCAACCCACGGATGGTGAGGAAGATAGTGCGGGAGGTAATAAAGAACCCAAGGATCACAGTTTAAGAATCACTGGTTGCATCTTGGGGTCTCCCAAGTCTCAAAAACAACCATAAAACGCCACCTTCATAACAACAAGCTCTTTCGAAGGGTTGCAAAAAGAAAGCCCATAATGAGCACAAATGCGAACAAAACCAAGCATCAAGAGTTTGCCAAATATCATGACAATTGGAAGAGAGTGCACATGGTCAGATGAGACCAAAACTGATAATTTGGCCATACACACCATCAACATGTTTGGTGGCAAAAGATGAAATGCACACAAGGAGCACCTCATACCTACTGTCAAATATAGAGGTGGGTCATTGATGTTTTGGAGATGTTTTGCTGCCAGGGGTCCATGGGCCCAGTTTAAAATCAGTTCTATAATGAAGTGCCAGTCAATAAAGCACACTACTTTACACATGTTGGGAAATACCTTTTTCACATTTTTTTTTTTCTGCCCATAATTCTGGACCTGACTGTATGTGTTTCAAGCTGAAGCCTAAGCATGTCACAAAAAAGGAAGCCAATCATTAATTACAACAGACATGCCTGTGTAGGTTCTATCTGAGGCACACCTCTTAACATCCCAAAATTCAGAGATGGGTGTACAGATTAAAAGGTGCAGGTGGGAGAGTGAGAGGATATATTTGGGACTGAGCTGTAGTTTGTCCCATTGTCCCTATCTGGTTTTTCCTGTTTGTGTCCAGGGGGCTGCTTCACAAAACAGGATTTAAGACATTGCAGGCAAACATTTTAGAAATGTTAGAATTGATTCAATCTGACTGAATGAAAGGCGGCGTTGCTTAAAAGCATGGCAAAGTTAGCCAATTTGTCCTTAACCTTTAATCCCTCTTTGCAAAAACTCCCTGGAAGAATGGGGTTTTTGATCTTCAAAACAAGTGAACCAGGATTTCGTACTGCTTTACAGGAGCACAGGTTTAGCTCTGACACCCTTAATAGATGCTGTGCTTGAGCCACAGTGAGAGGAGAACAAAGAACAGGATGAGGAAGAGCATGGAACAACAGCAGCAACATAATTTATTTTCCCTTTATGTTAGGGGTTCAGGAGCACTGCCTTGCCACACATTGGGATTTTGAACCAACCTTTTAATACTTGAATTAAACCTTTAGTTGCCATCAGTAAACCAAATACGCCAAACAAATAAAGCACTTCAAGTGGCAGTACAACACACATTGTCCCATTTTCCACAGCTATTGTGTAACTTACCCAACAACATAAATTATTTAGCAGAGAGTCCATTCTGATCTGAACTTCATTGAAAAGTGTGACAAGAAATTCTGTAGCAGTGATAAAATATGCATTCCTTATACAGTAGAATTACAATGCATCTTCCTTCATTGTGAGGTCATAGTGTCAAATTATGACATGAATTTAGAACTTGTTAGATGAAGAAAATGCTGGATGATTATTAATAATAAAAGAACAAATGGTCAATAAATAGATTATGGTAATATTATCATAATCCAAAAAATGGAATGGCTGCTGTTGAAATTTAAAAAGGCTCCATATCCTATTGAGAAACACGTGTAGCTATTTTTCTAATATCACAGCTTAATCATTATTATGTGCATTCAATTTCCTCTGAGATGGTGAATTATAGAAATTAAAAGCGTAAAATTTTGCGTCATTCAGCAAAATTGGGGTGCTATAAATACAAAATGAAATGATTTAAAGGTCACAACTCGTATTATGGTATATTTTTCAATGTTGAACGGGGAATATATTTTTCATTTCTGTAGAATGTGCATGGCTATTATCTGCATGCTATATTACTTTATTATTATTAAATGTCTTACATGCTTGAGATCTAATTGGCCCTTACAGAGTTCAACCCCACAATTGCCGCTAGTGGCTGTATTTATTAACGTTACTCATCGTTCAGATACACACTGGACAGGAGGCGTGGCAGCGCCTCCAGGTGCCTAACTCCGCCCAACCCGGAAGACTCAGTGGAAAATATGCAGTGCTCGATGACGTGTACACCTAGCCGTCCAGAAGTCGCCTGAATCCTACGCTTTTCAGATCTGAATCACATCCGGATTTGAAGGTAAAAGAATGCGTTTTTTTTACATACCGAAAGCGACAGATGGTACAGAAATATATTTGTTAAAGGCTGGGCGCGCGCAAATTGATAGCGGAGAGTTGAAGCGAGGTGTAGTGGGGCCTGAGAGCTAGTCTCTGGCGAGCAAAACCGACCTTCTCAGCTCTTTGTAGCTAGAAACCGCACAGCTCTACTGTAATCGCTGTTATCGCTACACTGAGATATTGTTTGTTTACCCAAGCAACAAACTATACATATTTCCGTAATGATTTATATGAGAGGGCATCTCGGTACAGTGTCAATATTGACGGTTGACGAGATAACGTTTGTACGAATTTTCAGTAAACGAATGGTCCGTAATGTGGTCTTATTACCAGCAAAACCTGTCATACTGCATTCTCACCACTTACTGCCGGACTTTTTTCGAACTTGTTTCATTGTGTGCAGTTATATTTGCTGCTAACGTATATATTTCCCTCTTGATTCGACTTGAAACAAACGCGTAATCGCCAAATTAACTGGCAAAGCAAACTACGCTGTCAGTTTGGCTCTGCATTTCCTTAATTTTTCTAATTGAATGCCTGTCATCGGATTGAATAGGCTAATTCATTTTGATTGAAGTAAATTCTTGATTGTTGCTTGGCAGCATGATTGGTTTCCTGTAATTATTCCTGTATCCTGTACTTGATTGATAGGGATTGTCATGAGGCAGGAACCCCCCACGCAGAGGTGCGCTGGTGGAGTGCTGTGGGTATTGGCCCTGGCTGTGGCTGTTCTGCCCTGGACTGACGGAGCAGTGAACTACAAGCAAGGGGATAAAGTGACTTTGTATGTGAACAAGGTTGGGCCGTACCATAATCCACAGGAGACCTATCACTACTACACCTTACCTGTCTGCAGGCCAAAAGAGGTTAGTGAGATGTGTGTAGTTTGATTGTGCAGCAATGTGACCCTAACCATCACCCTCACCCTCCTATCTTTCAACCTGAACGTGTTATCATGTGGTCCAGGGTCTGACCAAATGTTATGACCGTGCGGTCATGTGTATGCTTCTGTGTAACTGAGGGAGCTAATGGTCATGTGTATCCTATAGGTACGGCACAAGGCACTGAGCCTGGGAGAGGTACTGGATGGAGACAGGATGGCTGAGTCGCTGTATGATATTCGCTTCCGGGAGAACACGGAGAGGCGGACTCTCTGCCAGCTGACACTTACTGAAAACGAGGTGCAGCATGGGGGGAGCGGCTTCAGAGAGTTTAACCACTTCTGCTATTACTAACTAACACTTTAGCTGCTGCCAGTACTTTTTACAATCCACTGTACTGGCAATCAATTTAGCTGGAGCTAACACTTCAGCTGCAAAATCCAGAAAAAAGGGCTAGGAGTAGCCTTGTAAATTATCCATTATGGTAATTGGTAATTGAAATCATGTCTTGTGAATTGCCTCCTTGCTATTATAGAAGTCAGCTATGTCACTGTTGCTTGCAGAACGAAAACAGATGTGAAAACTCATACTGTTATTTCAGATATAATGAAATTTCGCATCTAAGGTCAGGCCCCATGTTGTTCCTGAGTGTGTGATTTTAGATGAGGATTACTCCCAAGATTTTTTCTTGCTTCTACCAGCACCTTGTATGGTGTGATACGCTAGTGCACAGGACTCTTATGCTAAATTTGAGTTCTTGTGCAATTGTGTTCGATTCCCTCTCCACTGGTGCTGAGGTGACTGAGCTAAGCTGTAAGAATTCATTGGGGGGAAAAAAAGGAGAATCTGTCTGTTTTGGTTTTGACTTTTTGATCTTTGATCTCTCTTGCAGGTGGACCAGTTGCGAGAAGCCATAGAGGAACTCTATTATTTTGAGTTTGTTCTGGATGATATTCCGATCTGGGGTTTTGTGGGATACATGGAGGAGAGTGGCTTTCTACCCCATAGTCACAAGGTATTGCTGTCTGTCTGTCTGTTACATCAGTGTTATTTGCTGTCAGAGTGGCTGGCTCAGAGTGGTTGATTTCTGCTTTCACCATAAACATCAGCAATTCAGGCCCAAAAAACCAAGGGTGAGGGTTTGGCTTGGGGTAAAGCTGGGTATACACTGTGTGATTTTTCCCACAATTTTTCAGTCACAGACAACGCATGCAAAACGTACAATAATCTTTTATTTGTAAGTCTAAATTGGCTGTCTTGGATCTCTGTGTGACGTACTCACAGATGGACGATTTATTGAATCGCAACCTCCGACAGAAGACTAGCAAAGTGTGGCACTGTGTAACCACAACTGTAAACACATTGCTCTATCATTAATTAATTCAGTCACTATCTCAGTACTTGCATGTGGATAAAGAAGTTAACCCACCTTTAAAATGGTATCGCTTTTGCAACCACTCTCAAACCATTTCACATCCGGAATAAACAACCTTGAAGCTGAGAGACTGACATGTCCTTAAGGAAAACAAAGAAAACATGCTTAAATGCACTTTCTCAAGGCAAAGAATTGCCACAATTTCCTCCAACTGCTTTCTGCCCCATCATCCTCAAGTTCTGTGCATGGATATCAGATAACATAGGCTACTGTACCCGTAGGCTGAAATCTCTGCTCTTATTATAGAAGTCTTAGGATCTTATCACACAAAGTCACAACAATGAAAGACCAATATTATCTGGGCTTATCTCACAGTCTAACAAACGTAAAATCATCTGAAATCTCACAGCAGAGTATACCCAGCTTACGGTAGGTAATGTGACAGGTTTGTACAAGTCGCCCTGGTGTAGAACTGCCAAATTCTGTCCTGTAGGTAGTACGACTATCCTATTGACTGCAGTGTAGGCCACAGTCAGGACCTTGTAAATTGTAATCAAGACCTTCAGCTCTCCAAAGTTACTTGTGTTTAAATAGCCTAAGTATCTCCCTCCGCACATTTCAGTGATCCCCTGACCCCCTCTGTCCTTCTCTCTCGGTCCAGGTGGGGCTGTGGACTCACCTGGACTTCAACATTGAGTACAACGGCAAGTCGGTGATCTTCGCCAACGTGTCGGTGAAAGACGTGAAGCCTGTGCCCCTGGAAGAGGGTGCGGGGGCTGGCGCTGAGCTGTCGCTGACGCACTCCTACAGTGTGCGCTGGTTCGAGAGCCGCCTGTCCCCCAATCGGAGGGCGGAGCGCCTGCAGGACCACTCCTTCTTCCCCAAAACCCTGGAGATCCACTGGCTGTCCATCATCAACTCCCTGGTGCTGGTGGTGCTGCTTCTGGGCTTCGTCATCATCATCCTCATGAGGGTGCTGAAGAACGACTTTGCAAGGTGATTCGTCAGAGGGCGGGGCCGAGATGAGGGGGAGGGCAGACGAGGGCCACCGGGACCCGTGATTGGACGGTTCATCCTCACATGGCTGTCGTTCTCTCCGGCAGGTACAATGTGGAAGAGGACAGGGGGTGTGATGACCTGGACCAGGGCGATAACGGCTGGAAGATCATCCACACTGACGTCTTTCGCTTCCCCCCCTACAAGAGCCTGCTGTGTGCTATTCTGGGTGTGGGTGCACAGTTCCTCACTCTGGCCACAGGTAAGCGCCGCACTGCACAGCACTGCACAGATATGCACTGCACAGGTACCAGTACACAGGTAATCACCACACACTGCATAGGCACCACAGCACAGACAAACACCACACACTGCATAGGTACCACAGCACACAGGTAAACACCACACTGCAAATTTTATTTGCTGTGGAGAATGCATTCACAGCTAACCTGCTTCCAGGGTCCCTGACCATGTGAGTGCTCTTTAGGCCACTCAGTAACAGTAATCCTGATTGGAGAAATATCACAGAGCAGTAGCACTGAAAAAACAGGAGCAGTAATGCTTTCACAGCAGGTAAGGGTTCATATGAATTAAAGCTTTTTCCTCAGTTACTTTGCTTCACTTCCTTGAAATAGTGTACGTAATTTTGCTGTTCATAAGTTGACTGCTGTCTTCTCAAGGCACCAAAATAAAAACGTTCAGCTTCATACCTGTTTTTAACTGAAGAAGGGGCTTCCACACAGGTCACAGTATTAACCTTCCTCCTTGTGATGGTTGAAGACTCCAGCAGATGTTGCACCCCATTGCTCCTTCTCACCACACCTATCTTCCTTTGGTTACCGTAGGGATCATCATCATGGCATTGCTGGGAATGTTTAACGTGCATCGCCATGGCGCCATCAACTCTGCGGCGATCGTGCTCTACGCCCTGACCAGCTGTGTGTCGGGGTACTGCTCCTGCCACTTCTACACACAGATCCACGGCCAGCGCTGGGTCTGGAACATCATCCTCACTTCCACCCTCTTCTCAGGTACCTGTGTGTGTGTGTGTGTGTGTGTGTGTGTGTGTGTCTGTACAGTATATGTACAGTTCCTGTGTGTGTGTGTGTCTGTACAGTATATATACAGTTCCTGTGTGTGTGTCTGTACAGTATATGTACAGTTCCTGTGTGTGTGTCTGTACAGTATATGTACAGTTCCTGTGTGTGTGTGTGTGTGTGTGTGTGTTTCTGCGTGTGTACAGTATGTATACAATATATATGTGTGTATGTGTGTGCCTGTATTTATTTGTATATCTATATAAATATACAGTTCCCTGAAAAAGTATTTGCTCCCTTCCTGGTTATTGTATTTCGTCGCACTGAATGGTTTCAGGTCTTTAGAGAAAATGTCATATTCGACAAGGGGAAACTGAGAAAATTCCATTTTCACATTGTGAGTTTGACGTTTCCCCTTCCTCTCTCCGCAGGGCCCCTCTTCCTCACCTGGAGTGTGGTGAACTCTGTGCACTGGTACAGCGGGTCCACCCAGGCCCTGCCTGCGACCACAGTGCTGCTGCTGCTGGCTGTGTGGGCGCTGGTGGGCTTCCCCCTCACCGTCATCGGGGGCATTGTGGGTAAGAACAAGGCGGGCACCTTCCAGGCGCCCTGCCGCACCCGCAACATCGCCCGGCAGATCCCCTCTCAGCCCTGGTACAAGCACACCATCGTGCACATGGCCATCGGAGGATTCCTGCCCTTCAGGTGTGTGGAGGAGTGGCGTATTGTCAGTACCTCTCTCTGTCTGTCAGTGCAGTGTCAGTAACTCTCTGTTTCTCAGTTAAGTGTCAGTAACTATGTCTCTCAGTGCATTGTCAGTAACTGTTTCTCAGTGCAGTGTCAGTAACCCTCTCTGTCTCTCAGTGCAGTGTCAGTAACTCCCTCCCTGTCTCTCAGTGCAGTGTCAGTAACCCTCTCTGTCTCTCAGTGCAGTGTCAGTAACCCTCTCTGTCTCTCAGTGCAGTGTCAGTAACTCCCTCCCTGTCTCTCAGTGCAGTGTTTGTTTCTCTCTCTGTGTCTCAGTGCAGTGTCAGTAACCCTCTCTGTCTCTCAGTGCAGTGTCAGTAACTCTCTCTGTCTTAGTGCAGTGTCAGTAACCCTCTCTGTGTCTCAGTGCAGTGTCAGTAACTCCCTCCCTGTCTCTCAGTGCAGTGTTTGTTTCTCTCTCTGTGTCTCAGTGCAGTGTCAGTAACCCTCCCTGTCTCTCAGTGCAGTGTCAGTAACCCTCTCTGTCTCTCAGTGCAGTGTTTGTTTCTCTCTCTGTGTCTCAGTGCAGTGTCAGTAACCCTCTCTGTCTCTCAGTGCAGTGTCAGTAACTCTCTCTCTGTCTTAGTGCAGTGTCAGTAACCCTCTCTGTGTCTCAGTGCAGTGTCAGTAACTCCCTCCCTGTCTCTCAGTGCAGTGTTTGTTTCTCTCTCTGTGTCTCAGTGCAGTGTCAGTAACCCTCCCTGTCTCTCAGTGCAGTGTTTGTTTCTCTCTCTGTGTCTCAGTGCAGTGTCAGTAGCCCTCCCTGTCTCTCAGTGCAGTGTCAGTAACCCTCTCTGTCTCTGTGCAATGTCAGTAACCCTCGCTGTCTCTCAGTGCAGTGTTTGTTTCTCTCTCTGTGTCTCAGTGCAGTGTCAGTAGCCCTCCCTGTCTCTCAGTGCAGTGTTTGTTTCTCTCTCTGTGTCTCAGTGCAGTGTCAGTAGCCCTCCCTGTCTCTCAGTGCAGTGTCAGTAACCCTCTCTGTCTCTCAGTGCAGTGTTTGTTTCTCTCTCTGTGTCTCAGTGCAGTGTCAGTAGCCCTCCCTGTCTCTCAGTGCAGTGTCAGTAACCCTCTCTGTCTCTGTGCAATGTCAGTAACCCTCGCTGTCTCTCAGTGCAGTGTTTGTTTCTCTCTCTGTGTCTCAGTGCAGTGTCAGTAGCCCTCCCTGTCTCTCAGTGCAGTGTTTGTTTCTCTCTCTGTGTCTCAGTGCAGTGTCAGTAGCCCTCCCTGTCTCTCAGTGCAGTGTCAGTAACCCTCTCTGTCTCTCAGTGCAGTGTTTGTTTCTCTCTCTGTGTCTCAGTGCAGTGTCAGTAACCCTCTCTGTCTCTCAGTGCCATCTCAGTGGAGCTGTACTACATCTTTGCTACGGTGTGGGGCAGGGAACACTACGCGCTGTACGGCATTCTTCTCTGCGTCTTCGCCATCCTGCTGTCGGTGGGCGCCTGCATCTCGGTGGCGCTGACGTACTTCCTGCTGTCGGGGGAGGACTACCGCTGGTGGTGGCGCAGCGTGCTGAGCACGGGCTCCACCGGCATCTTCATCTTCGTCTACTCCATCTTCTACTACCGCAACCGCTCCAGCATGAGCGGTCTGGTGCAGAGCGCCGAGTTCTTCGGCTACACGCTGCTCACCGCCTTCGTCTTCTCCCTCATGCTGGGCGCCGTGTCCTTCGCCGCCTCGCTGGCCTTCATCCGATACATCTACAACAGCCTGAAGATGGACTGAGGAGACCGGGGCGGGGCGGGGCGGGGTGGGGGGGGAGGGACAGGGGGCAGGGGCTGACTTCTGTGTGTACCGCAGCCTTAACGGTCTGACTAGGGGAAGGTGAAGTGGTGGGTGGAGACCGATGTTTGGACTGGAGATCGCGGCAGACTAGCGTCTTTGCGCGGGGCTGTCTGCGGCTGACCTTTCGGACCGCGGGTTCCTCGAGCAGCAGCAGCCCGCGGTCGACGGCATTCGAGCGACGGCTCGTTGACAAGGCGACCTCAGATCAGTTTTTCACTGAACTACTTCCTCAAAGAAATGGGGGTGGTCTTTTCCGTTTATTCTAAGATGTTGGAGATGTCTTTCTTAACTACAATCAGAGTGAATATATATTTTATTCTTAATACAAGACAGGCTTGCTGAATTAGTGCTGATAGTGTGAAAGAACCAGACAACTAAAACAACATACCTGTCGGTAATGGTTACTGGCACTTCCAGTTGAGTAGAATTGACTGACATGTTGATGGTCAGACGCTGAGAAAAGGCTGAAAGGTGACAGGATTGCTGGGATTTCTTGTACTGTATGCATTTGAAGACATGGTGGGGAGAAAAAAGACCAGAGAATTTGCATTTATTAGGAGTGAAAGATGTGTGTGTATGTGTGCGTGTGTGAATTTTTGTTTGTGTGCATGTCTTTGAGTGTATGAGTGTGTATGAGTGTGAGTGGGTGTGTGCCTTGTGTGGGTGTGTATGGACTGGCTGTGCAATCTTTCTCCATTTACTGTGATTTCAGTTCATATGTAAATATCTTTTCAATAAAATGTCTTCTTTTTATTAAAACAGAGGAATTGTACTTTGTTAATCTATAGCTGCTTGTGCAGTGTTTTTTCCCCATTTTGATTCCTGCCAATATCACATTGAAGACTATCATAGGGATGTTCAGTTTCTATTTTTTATGTTGATGATGGCAGAAATATCATCAGCTGGATTTAAAGTTAAAACCGCAAATACCAGCTATAAGTGGTTTGCAAACACTACATCAATCTCTATGATTAATGTATTGCACACACCTGTTATGCTCATATTGGTTCTTTATATTATACCCAACAGTCTGAAGTTTCAAACTATCTGCCTTGCCTCCCTAGCCTTGTAGACCTTACAGGAGTCTGGTTTCTTCAAGGCATTGGAGGTGATTACTGTTGGCATTATATTCACACCAGCCAGCAGGTGGCAGCAGTATGCAGCTCTGGGCATGGAAATGTCACTGAGAGTTGCAAGCACAATGTGAAAGGGTTAGTGTAGATTTGAGTGCGAAATGGAGCACTGTTGAGCTTCCTGTCATTGTAAGGTGTGGGGGCTCATTTCTGCGTCTTGAAAAACCTGTCTGATGTCAGTGATCATCTGTGTGGCATTGCTCTTGCATTATTGTTTATTGTTTCAATGAAGAACACAAACACTATCCACCTAGAGTGCACCAGCTCACCTTCAGCTCAACTAAACATGCTGGTATGGAGGGATATATTAGCAATTTATTGTGTTTATTTACTGTATGTGTATGTTTATTTACAAAATGTTTGTGCAATCCTCAAATCTTGATTACATGGAGAACCTATAAATGCAAAAAGAGGTCAGGTCATCTGTCTCAAAATATAACTAGCTACTTAAGTCCATGAGTCCATGTCTGAAGTGAAAGGTACAGGAAACATCAGCTAATCATTGTGGTTACAAAAATGATAATACAAAAATAATAATAATAATAATAATAATAATAATAATAATAATAATAATAATACAATCTATCTATTCAGAAATGTGGCTCTTTGGTGGACTTTTATTTATTTAACGTAAGCTACCGAGGAAATGTAGCGATAGACGCAGTGTAGCTAAGGAACTGGGCTTGTAACAAAAAGGTTCAGGTTTGATTCCCAGGTCAGACACTGCTGTGGTACACTTTTTTACCTGAAATGCTTCGATGTATATCCTGTATATAATGAAAAAAGCAGCAAAGGGTCTAGTACATGCCTGATGTAATATCGAAATATTTGCAATGTGATGTAACAACGTATGAAAAGTCACATCTAAATCGTATTTTTATAAAAGTCAAACATAAATGATGTATGACAGTTTATGTACATTTACACTGGCCCTCCGCTCCTGACGATGGCGCTGTACATTATGTTACGCTAACTGTAGTTTATCGATACGACTGTAGCTTTAATTCTGGCGTCAGGAACTGACGGCAAATTTCTGCCCGGCGTGGCAGCATGCGGGAGGATCTGGGGCCACAGACTCTCCGATCCCAGCCGCGGATGAAGCGCATATCCCCGGTGGACAGACCAGCTGGAGTCAGTGCTTTACTTGCATGTCTTTGTAGCTTGCCAGGCAGGATATAACAGCAGCACATCCGGCTGCCCGGCGGCTTCCATTTGCTTTATATTGTTTTTAATACAGGTGGCAGTTGGTCATAAGCTTATATTTAAAATCAAAGTATAAGCAGGTCACGATGACAGAGGAATTGGAGCGCATTCTCACCCAGCTAACCCAGCCAGACAACGCCGTCATTCAACAGGTAATCAGCCAGTTATATACATGCTTAGCGGTGTCCTTCGTAGTTTAATAAACTCTAACCTCACGGTTACTGGGGGTTTAGTGAACAACTGTTTCAGATTACGTAGGCTACGATCTGTCAGTTCGGCACTGAAGTTGAATTAGGTAAAGTTGCTAAATTACTGAGTCCGGTTTAGAAAATTAAACTAGCTCCAGCAATTTCTAACTGAGCGGCCTGTATCGATATAACGTCAGTGACATTGTCCATTCTTTGTTTCATTTGATGAGTGTCGTTTTCTTCTGCAAGCCGCCCGTAGACCGGCTTCATTGTCTTTCTGGATTCACGTGGGGCAGAGGAACACCCAGCCCCACCTCACGCGTTTACATCGGTTTGCATTCCGTTACAGGCCACGGCTCAGCTGAAGCTGGCTTTCAAAGACCCGGCGGTGATTCCTGCTCTGTGCGCGGTCATGACAGGCTCCCAGAACCCTCAGGTGAAGACGTGTCTCCCGTATTGTTATAATACACCGTGAGGTGTAAGTCTAGCTGCCCGATCTATTGTAGTCACTCCCTTCTTTTAACATCTCTCTCCCTCCCTCTGCTTCAGATCCGCCAGTCAGCGGCTGTGATGCTGAGGATGAGGGTAGTGAAGTGCTGGAAGAAGATCAGCCTGGAACACAGAGAGAGGCGAGGCCTGCATTGTGTTCATCTTGCAGTTATCAATTATTTACTCATGGATACTAATACTTGCTGTCTGCAAGTGCAGCATTCAGTGGACTTGTATTAACTTCCTTCTCATTCTTTAGTTTGAAAGCTGTGGTCCTACAAGCCTTCCTGCAGGAGACCGAGTGAGTGTCTTTAGCTGCAGCTGTAGTAAAGATGTCGTACCTTATATTTTCTGTATATCCAATGATAAACATTTGCACACACTACTGTTGGACTGTAGGGGACATGATTTACTCTTGTGTTTGAACCTTCTTTATTGCTGGGTACATGGATACTTTCGGGTGAATTGATGGTAATCAGGGCGACATGGCTCAGGCAGTAAGAGCTGTCGTCTGGCAGTCGGAGGGTTGCCGGTTCGATCCCCCGCCCGGGCTGTGTCGAAGTGTCCCTGAGCAAGACACCTAACCCCCAAATGCTCCTGACGAGCCGGTCGGAGCATGGCAGCCAATCGCCGTCGGTGTGTGAGTGTGTGTATGAATGGGTGAATGAGAAGCACCATTTGTACAGCGCTTTGGATAAAGGTGCTATATAAATGCCAACCATTTACCATTTAATCACAGGAGTTTGTCCTACTTATTGATATTATTTATTAAGCCTTTATTATGTCTCTAATGATCTCAAGTCCTTGTGAAAAAAACATTCCAGTGCTCTTCCCTGCATCCCTATTGAGCTGAAATGTAAGGTTTGTGGCAGAAACGAGAGTAACCTTTCCTTTGGGCTATTGCCTGTGGTGTTCTGCCCGCTCGTCTGTTCCCAGGCACACAGTGCGATACTCGCTTTCCCAGCTCAGCGCAGTGCTAGTAAAGCATGAGACTCCAGACCGCTGGCCTGCCCTGCTGACTCTACTCAACCAATCCACCAAGAGCGACAATCCACATGACCGACAGGTACGCCCACAATATGCAAAGGTAGCGATACAGTAGGGCTGCCCAGCCCTGCTCCTGGAGGACTTTTTCACTCCACGCCTCATTCAATAGCTAGAGATCTCGTCATCAGGTGTGCCAAGTTAGGGTTGAAATGAAAACCTACAGGATGGTAGATGTCCAGTAATAGGGTTGGGCAGCCCTGCTATAAAACAAGGCTTAACTGGATTGACTGCTTTGAAAAGACATGGGGATATGGGAAATTTGATGCGATTGCTGCTATGGTAACTATTATGGGTGGCTGTATCTGCGACTCTGAGATAAATTGGGGAATTAAATTAATTTTCTCTCTCTTATTTCTCTCTCATTCATTCTTTCAGGTTGGTTTACTACTCCTCAGCAAGGTGGTTGATGCCAACCCAGAGTCCTTCAAGCCCTACTACCGTCAGCTGCTGGAGCTCTTCAGCACTGTTCTACAGGACCTGGGCAACCCCACTGCCCTGTACTACAGCATCCGCACCCTCACCTCCATCACTGCCTACACTGGCTCGGAGGAGATGGTGAGCTTCCCCATGCTGGCTCTGTAACGTGTCTGCTGTTCAGTAGGTGCCAGGTGCAGGGTTGTGTTGAAGTGAGTGCAGTCAGAGTTCAAGCCTTCAGAACCTTTCCTTCTATAAGACAGTGGTAAGATGAGGGATTGTTTTTGTGTGCGTGTGTGTATGTACACTACAGGAATATTGATTTTGTGTGTCTGTTTGTAGAATTTGATGCGCTCCCTCATCCCAAAGCTAATTGTCGCCATCAAGCACCTCATTAAGGCCGATCAGGTGAGTGCAACTCATGTGGTGTCAGGGTTGGTTTCATCGTGGCTGGTTTTGCACTGTGCCTTTCGAATGTGCCAGTAAATGTTAAATATGCTGCTAAATGCTGAATGTGCCACTAGATGCGGCGCTAAATGCTGGACTAAGAATCCTCATTGTGTGCATGTGATGTACAGGACCAGGCCAGCGAGGCGATGGAGGTGTTTGATGAGCTGATGGAAAGCGAAGTGTCCATCATTGTCCCCCACATCCCTGAAATCGTCCATTTCTGTCTGGAGGTTGGTCAGAAGCCTTTTTTTATCGTATCAGCTTCATTTCATATACATAGCTGCTACCAGCACAAATTAAGTATGCTGCTAATTTTTCATATGAAGTAGTGGTGTGTTGATCCATGTGTGAAGTGCTTTTGTGTTTGTGTTTATTGTGTTAGATCAGTGCAGACACCTCTCTCAGTGACTCTCTGCGAGTGAAGGCACTCTCCTGCATTGCTGTCCTCATCAGACTAAAGAGCAAGGTAATTAGACTTCCTCTAACTCAAGCAGAATTTCGTCGCACTTTCACTTCTTTCTATTGCTTTCTGTCCTTAGACCTGATGTGTGTTGTGTTAATGAAATAAATGGTTATATCTCACAGGTGGTTTTGAAGCAGAAGCTTTTAAGCCCTATCCTGCAGACTGTGTTTCCTGTGCTGAGTGCAGCGCCCCCTCCTGGCCAGGAAGACCCAGAGGACCAGGAGCCAGACGATGAAGATGAAAGTGACAGTGAGAGCCCAAAACATTTTGCTGCTCAGGTAAAAAAAACCAAAAAAAACCTGTTAGCTCTTGCCAGGAGCTCTCTCCCCACTGGTTGTGCTCTCTCCTCTCCCTGCTGTGCGCTCTGCCTGTGCCCATTTAACAGTCTGGATGCAGTGTACTTCCTTTTCAGAACATATGACTGTTTCACATTTCACTATCTATGATTTGACCAGTATTCACACTTCCCTCCTGTGTTAAGTTTGCAGGTTTTGCTGTAGATTGGTTGATCAGTGTCACCTGACCTGTGTGTGTAAGAGTGTGTTATTCTGTCTGCAGGTGATCGACACCTTGGCTCTGCATATGCCTCCTGAGAAGCTCTTCCAGCAGCTGGTCAGTGAACCTTTTACTTTTCTGCAAACTCACTGTGCTGAAAATGTATAACTCAGCACCTTATTGGCCAAGAATAGCTTAGTTAGCATTAAAGCTAGCCAGTGCATTGCGCCTAAAATGCAATTCTACTTCCGGTATATTATAAATCGTTTTAATGAATGGTCAAGCATTTCAGTAAACAGACTCTCTCTCTCTCTCTCTCTCTCTCTCTCTCTCTCTCTCTCTCTCTCTCTCTCTCTCTCTCTCTCTCTCTCTCTCTCTCTCTCTCTCTCTCTCTCTCTCTCTCTCTCTCTCTCTCTCTCTCTCTCTCTCTCTCTCTCTCTCTCTCTCATTCTTAGATGCCACTGACACATGCGTGTCTGGCCAGTGAGAACCCTTACGAGAGGAAGGGGGGGCTAATGTGTTTAGCTGTGCTCGCTGAAGGCTGTGCAGACCACATCCGCACAAAGTGAGTCCCTGCTGTGTAATTGGGCACAGTTTAGCGCAGCTGCTGGACTGTTCACCCTGGAGTTTGTGTGTGTGTATGTGGTCTGTGTATGTCTGTGTGTTTGTGTGTATGTGTGTATGTGTATGTGTGAGATGGTAACCCCAGTGTGTCTGTGCAGGTCGCTGTCCTCCATGCTGCAGACGGTATGTCGCAGTCTGTCAGACAGTAATCAGGTGGTGCGCAGCGCTGGTCTCTTTGCCCTGGGGCAGTTCTCCGAGCACCTGCAGGTATGTCTTTGTAGCAGTCTCCATGGTGATGAAAATACGCATCTCTAGTTGATCAAATTTCTGCCTTGTTGCCTCTAGGCAAGACAAACACTTTCATCTTGAGCTTTGGTTCATCTTGACTGTCATTGTCATTGTCATCAATTTTTTAGACCTGTTTATGTCAGTATAGGCTTGTGTCTGGAGAGTCCCTATGTATCTCTGAACTCTGCCAATGTCTCTGCCCTGCAGCCAGAGGTCAGTAAGTTCAGCAGTGAACTCATGCCCTTGTTGCTTGGATACCTGTCTGGGCTGAACCAGAACAAGACTGGACACGTCACAAAGGCCTTCTATGCACTGGAGAACTTCCTGGAGAACCTGGGTTAGTATTTTATATGTGACCTACTCTATCAAAATCAGTTGTATTAACCCCAAGATGTATTTTGAGCGATGAACCAATCGAAAGAGGTTCTCCAGATATCAAGGGACTTAAAATGTTCCGTTTAATTTTGAGTGCCACCAAACCATGTTTTTCAGAAATAGCTTAAATGTTTTGAGTTACGTGAGGGTGGAGACTACCGACACTCGGCTAACAGAAATCTGGGGCTATCATCTTCTGTATAAACCCTTTAAAACTATATTTTTACTCTTGATATTAAGACATACAGACCATGAAAGGAAATACATTAACATGTAGTTACAAACAAGCTGGCTAGCCTCCAAACAATGCACAACTCCGGTGTTACTTTCACTTTGACATCTTGTGTTTAAAAGCTTAACAAATGTATTTGTACTCTGAATTTGGCAATAAGACATGCAGATTATTAAAGCCAAGACCTTGTTATACAAAATGAATATGGAAACGTAAAACAGGCAATTTTCTTTTTTTACTTAAACATTGATTTTATGTGAAATTGGCCATCGCGACTTACAGCTGATTATGATAGAACGGTTGGCATATGTTCTAAGTTTTTCTCTTGGCTGGCTATCAGTAGCTATGTAAGAATGTTGCAGGTGATACTGTAAATTTTTGACCCATCCTATTCACGACACTGTACCTTTTCTCTCTCTCTCAGATGAAGAGATCGAGCCGTACCTCCCCACCCTAATGGAGAGCATGCTGGCTGCTCTCGCAACCTCAGACAACCTGAAGATCAAGGAACTGGCGGTCAGCGCCATCGGAGCCATCGGTAGGGCTGCTAACATTTTACATTCGCTATATTCACAAAAAAAAAACTGATCAGTCGGGATGAAATCTCACAACATAAAGTTAGATGCTGTCGTAGGTGCAAGAGGCAATCTGAGAATGGTATATTAGGAATTCCTGAATATTAATCTTCACCATTTTGTCAGAATTGTGTCCATCTGTGTGCATTTGGCTGTGTTATAGACTGACTGTGTCCCGGCCTTAACTCCGCCCCCTTGTGCATTTCTCAGCCAATGCAGCGAAAGAGCTGCTGGTGCCGTACTTCCCCCCTGTGATTGAGAGCCTGAAGGGCTTCCTGACGGACATTCGTGATGAAGTGCGATCGCTCCAGACGCAGGCTTTAGGTAAGAACAGCACCACGCTCTCCGTTTGTAACCGGAGTGGACCCAGTCCGTCCTCTGAATGAGTGACCCCTCTTCCTGCTGTCCCTCTCTCTTTCTTTCTCCCAACCTCCCTCTGTTCTCCCTCTCCCCCACTCTGTAGACACGCTGTCGGTGCTGGCTCGTACTGTGGGGAAGGAAGCGTTTGCCCCTCTTGCAGCAGAATGTGTGCAGCTTGGCCTTAACCTCACTGATGCTGTGGATGACCCGGACCTTCGCCGATGCACGTGAGTGTGCACCTGTCTGCTTCTGTCTGCTTCTGTGTGTGTGTGCGCGCGCGTGTGTGCGTGTGTGTGCGCGCGTGTGTGCGCGAGGGTGCGTGTGTGTGAGGGAGTTTTTGTCTGAGTTTTGGCTCTCTGCTTCCTCAGGTACAGTCTGTTTTCTGCAGTGTCCACAGTCAGTCCAGAGTGTCTGACTCCCCACCTCTCTGCCATCACCACCATCATGCTGCTGTCTCTCAGGTCCACGGAGGGGGTCACGGTCAGTGTGGTTAAACCAAGGCACACCAAGTGCAGAGTGTCTCAGGGCAGGTTAGGTTGAGCTAGGCAGTCCAGAGAGAGTCAGTTAAGTTAGGGTACACCTGTTGAGTGTGTTTTGTGAGACACAAAATGCGTATACTTGTGTCTGGTATTATTCAGACACACCTTGAAGAAGACAAGCAGTTTGTCCTGCTCGATGATGATGATGACGAAGATGATGATGCAGTAGATACGGCTTTAGATGAAGATGGAGAAAAGGAGACCGATGCCAGAGACATTGCTGGGTGTGTACCGCTTCCTTTCTGCCAGGTCATGTGATTGTATCTTGTCTGCACCACGATATTCTGATCCTGCCACGGCTCAACACTGACTCTCTGCTTTGCGTCTGTTTCCCTCTGTAGCTTCAGTGTGGAGAACGCCTACATCGATGAGAAGGAGGATGCCTGTGATGCATTGGGAGAACTGGCTTTCAACACTGGGTACAGAGCCCCCTTCACCTACCCCTGATACCCTTTAACTACCCCTGAGCCCCCTTTAACAACCCACTGGGCCCCCTTTAACTACCCACTGAGTCCCCTTCAACATGCAGAATCCACTGAAGCACTACTGTCAGCCCAGACCTAAATCATGTGCTCTTTCTCTCTTTTTCAGTGTTGCCTTCCTGCCTTTCCTGGAGACCAGCTTCCAGCAGGTGTTTGAGCTGCGTGATGTAAGTGCGGAGCCATGGCTGTGATGCTGGGGTTCGGGGTGTGATGCTGTGGTTGTGAGGTCAAGTCACTCTGATTGACTCTCTCTTCCCTGCAGTTCCCCCATGAGGATGTGCGCAGAGCATCGTTCGCTGCCATGGGCCAGTTCTGCAGAGCTCAGCACAAAGTGTGGCAGGAGAGTCCTACAGAGGACAACTACCAGGGTACCTGCCTCTCTAATAACACTTCATCTGTGGGTGCAGTCTGCCTCTCTCTCATGTGATGTGTGTGGGTGCAGTCTCCCTTTCTCTAATGCTGGGCTCTCCCTTTGCCTTTTCTCACACCCATTACAGCCCAAATTACACGCCATTTATTCTGCATTGCACATTCATAAGTGGTTTTCAATTATTTTGATTAGTTGCTGCAAGTCCAGTGGCCATTTGTGTTTATTATGTTATGATTGTGTGTGAGATCTCTGTGGGATGGTGTAGTTTGTGTTTAGTATGTTGTGATTGTGTGTGAGGTCTTTGTGGGATGGTGTAGTTTGAGTGTAGTATGTTGTGATTGTTTGTGTGGTCTCTGAGCGTGTTGTCTCTGTTCCTCCTCAGCCCTCCAGAAGCTGCTTTCGGTGGTGCTGCCCAGCTTCCTGGAGGCAGTGAGGAAGGAGCGCGAGAGGCACGTGGTCATGGCCGTGCTGGAGTCCATGAACGCCCTCATCAAGTCCTGCCAGGGGGAGGCGCTGCAGGCGCCCGGCAGGTTGGCGGAGATCAGCCACGCCATCCGCGACGTGCTGAAGAAGAAGGTGAGTCGCTGGCGGTCTCCGCTTCTCCAGGGGAGCGAAGTCGAGTGGTGTTCCCCGAAGCGTTCTGGAGAGCTGGCCAAAATAACGGCTGCTTTTCTGACTCCTGCAGACGGCGTGTCAGGATGGAGGGGTTGATGAAGGCGATGATGATGAGCAGCAGGTAGGAGTCTCGCTTCAACACCAACATTGTGCAGTGGTTAAAGACGGACCGATTCAGTGACTGTGTTTGTTGTATGTGCCTCTGTACACTTGCGTGTTATGTGTGTTATGTGTGTTATGTGTGTTATGTGTGTTCGCGTGTGTGCGCACGCGTGACTGATGTTTGGTGTATATGTGTTCCTGCAGGCGGAGTACGACGCCATGCTGCAGGAGTTTGCAGGAGAAGGCATTCCTGTGCTGGCATCAGCTGTTCCTGCAGACACGTTCTACCCCTTCCTGAACGAGCTACTGCCCCTCATCATGAGCAAGGCTGTGAGTCCGTACCCCTCGCCTTCACTGTCACAAGTCTGCCCTCGCCCATCGCTCCACCCCTAACCCCTGACCCCTGACCTTTCCCGCCGTCCGCAGAAGTCCTCCTGCACCGTGGCTGACCGCTCCTTCTCTCTCGGCACGCTGGCGGAAATCCTGCAGTCGCTCGGGGGCGTGTCCGGCGGCAAGTCGGTCGCCGGGCGGTTATCCAACCGGTTGCTGCCGGTGCTGGTGGCCGGGGTGAGGGACAGCGACCCCGAGGTGCGCAATAACAGCGTGTTTGGACTGGGATCCCTGGCCCAGGCTGCTGGACCAATCATCACTCCGTATCCTCCCTGGTGACCAATCACATGTTCCATGTGCATGTGTGTGTGTGGGTTCTCTGCATAGCGTTGGTCTAAGTGTGCGTTGTGCCTGCTGTCGTCTTCACTCTGATATCCCCTTGACTACTTGTCTCAGAGACTATCCTATGATGCTCTCCTTGTTCTCGTCGCTCATCTCCAAAGAGTCAGACAGGAGGGTGATTGACAATGTGTGTGCTGCCCTGTGCAGAATGATCATGAGCAACACGGAGTGTGTGCCACTGGAGCAGGTACTGTCTTGAGGCACACACACACACACACACACACACACACCCACCTGCTCTGTGGGACACGGTATGACCCTCTCTGTCTCTCCCAGGTGTTCCCTGCGCTCCTCTCCCACCTCCCCCTCCAAGAGGACATGGAGGAGAACAAGACTGTGTTCGACTGCCTGGCCTTCCTGTACTCAAACAAACCAGCAATGGTACAGCCGTTTTATAGGAATAGAAACATAATCACATCCCTGTACTAAAAAGGAAACCACCCAAAATACTATTGGAGATACACTATAATAGATCCTCTTCAACTACCCAAGATGATCATGTCATATTGCTTCATATCATAAGATTACTGCACTGTTGGAGCACCACCCAGGATTTTCATATGCAGATGACATAATTGCTAAAATGTGTCTAAAGGATATGGGCAATTCCATGGTAACAGTCATTACTACCAGATATTTGTGTGATAAAGTTCTATACAGCCACTTGATAGAGACTGATATAAGCTTCTATAACCATCTGGAGCAAATAACCCTGTTAGTCTCTTATGTAGCATCATTGTAATTGCAGCTATATACTGCTTATGCAGATATACTGAATTTTAACATTGAATTGCCCATACATAAAAAATAGTTTGCACAGGAAGTAAAGAGATGATAAAGGGCTCCATATAAACGCAGCTGTGTTGTTTTTAGGTTGTGAGCAACATGAAGCCCATAGTTTCTGTATGCAGCCACCTCCTGGGGGCCAAAGACGTGGATACAGGTGAGACTTGTAATCTGTACTCTGCTGCTTCCTTCAGTTATGTCATTCAATCTGCATACATTGCTGATAGCCAATCATGATCATTGTCTTTCAGATACCCAGAATACCATGCTCCTGCTGCTAAGAGACATTGCCCAGCATCACTCTCAGGAATTTCAAGGAGCAGTGATGTCACTGCCAACAGAAAAGGGGGCAGTGCTCACGGCAGCTGTCACTCAATCATAGTCCCTCCTCTCACAACCCTTCTCCACTGAGATAGCCAATGGTATTGAGGGGGAGTTTTGTTTTTTCCTCATGGGCCGAAGGACAGGAGGACACATCCACCACCAGTGACTTTTAATAAACCACAAGCATTTACACTTTAGCACTTACTGCAAACATAATACTGCAACTGGTTTTCTCCTATATAACTGTTAAGACTAGTTACTGTATCTTTTTCATATATTTTTTTTTCCTCCAACTTCTATATTATTTCTAATAATAATTCTTAATACTGACCATTTGCAGTGTTCTGTGTAACTGGTGTTGACCGGCTAAAGTATAAACAAGGTGTGTATTAATACGGTTCAAGTTTGCGTCTCACTGACTGTGCACTTGGAGCTTTTGCAGTGACCGAGTCTCCAGGTTTGGGAGTGCCAGCGAGCTTCACTCAAATGAAATAAAGACATTCGTGAGACTCTCCTTCTGACTTGGTCTGATGTTTTTTCTGTCACTTAAACCCTGTCATTTTATTACTAGGGGGGTTCTTGGTTACTCCTGTATGGTTAGTGGGTATGTTTTTCTTTTTGTTCTGCCCCGTTACCTAATTTGACCTGCTCCAGGTGCAGTTTGATTGTGACCATTTCTAAACTTGTATGCAGGGTTGTGATCGGACCAAGAACTTACACAGTAGAATTGAATTTGACATCCGTCTCCTAGAGAGTGGCAGCCATTCACCTGTCTCACTGTCACACTAAAATAATGAGTAAGGACCACCCTCTACATGCCTGCAGGTTCCGGACTCTGGTTCCATTGGTTCCAGGGCCGGAATTCTTACCAAATAATTTGATCTAAATTGTTAAAGGTAAACTGCCGAAGTCACTCTGGAAAAGGTCTCCTTCTATTCGAGACTAATGAAATTGTTAATGCTGCGAGTGCAAATTGCACGGTGTTTGTGACTGGTCTGTGATTATGATGTGTTATAGAGGGGTAGGCACATATGGAAGGCTGGTATGCGTGCTGGTTTTTATTCCAACCTTAGTTTTCTGATAGATCTAGTAAACTACGTTGGTGTACTAGAGCACAGCAACATATTTAGGATACACTTGCAGTCTGCAGCTGTAGCTTGCATTTATACAAATCATATCAAGATCTGGTTGAGCTAATTAAATAGTTAAGAGCAACACTTGGTGCAACATCCTGCATGGATTGGCCCTTGTTGTGGTACTAAAATTGAAACAACGAAAAGGATGGTTGTAAAGTGTTTATTTCTACTGTGTGCTCTCCTAGCACATATGTTGGTTTGAATAAAGGAATGTGCAGTTATACATCACCGTTAAGCCCCCTTAATGTTAAATATCCAAGCAACAGACACATGAGTGAGGTTTAACTACCTACGCATGGCATGTATTGACCCACCCACTCCCATCCATGACAGATACACTGATCTGTAATCTGGGTGGTTCTCCTTTACCTCTACCATCTCTTCAACAAACCATAAATATGTTACAATAAACACAAGAGTTTATGTAACTGATATCAAAGCTTGGGCCCTTCTAATTTGTGTGCTCATATACTAAAATGCAGTTCAGTTAGGTCGGGCCCACCATCACAACTTGGTACAGTAAGTATGAAAGTTTTTACTTTGTTCTTTGCATTTAATAGTAAAATATGGCTGGTGGAATTCAAATGAATTTTTAAAAGTCATCTCTTGTAAATTAAATAATGTACGAAGGAAGCAAACTATGTATAAAACACTAGAGTAGTTCAGTTGTGCAAGTGTAAAATGGGACCCAGTCAAACTATAGAACTCAAACTAAATGATGGTCCGGAGTCCATTCTTCAAGCTTCCTGTTCTTCTTCTGGTGTCTGAATCTCAGGTTGTAGCTCAATGTCCATGGAGAACGTCACCTCCACTGGCGGTAAGTCTGAGAGCGAGAGAGCAAGCTGGAGATTATCATGCAAGCACATTAACACTGCTCTGTGAAATAGGGCACTGTACCTCTTGACTGACAGACACAGGCCCCAATGTACTAGTACATTCACGAGGGGGGAGGCAAGGTCTGAGGTCATCACATGCTGGTCTTTTTGATGGAATGAGAATGCATGATCTCTAATGGTTATGAGAGAAGAACCCGTTGGGATGATGGCATGTGTGGAAGCTCTCAGGTGCATTGTGGGCAAGGGGGTTCCTCTCTGCCAATCAGTGTTTGGAGATGAATGAGTGGATGTATAAATGTGCTAGGTAAGTATGCAGCGTGTGCTGTCGTGAGTGGGTCATGTGGACTGGGTGAGTGCACTCTGTGCTGGTTGAGTGGGCAGTGTGGACTCTGGTCTGACCTGGTGCGTTTACCCAGGGCAGGATAGCCAAGGAGCAGCGGTCGAAGGAGCAGTCAGAGTGGGTCTCGCTGGAGTACAGCACCTCCCGAACGTGAGGACTATCAGTCCGCTGGGCCTTCACCCGCACCTCCAGAAGCATGACTGACTTGTCCTTGGCCTTCCCCGCGTTGCCCTGCACCGTGGTCCTCCAGTTGTCCACCCAGAGAACCCTCTCCTGCACCTGTTTCCTGCACCAAACCCACACAGGCACGGCCACTAGCGGACCCCTCCACACGCAAAATCCTCTCTCTGTTCACTTTCCTGTGATGCCTCTCACCACTTCCACACTCCCCTCCATTACACACCCTTGTACACTCATACAACTTTGATACTTCTATTAGACTCATCTGCACTCCAGAACAGATCTTACACTGCAAAAGCAAAGTATTTTACTCTATATTTAAAATCATATTTACTTTACTTAATATGACACAAATATTCCCAATAAGATGAGTTTGAATTCTTTCAAGATTTGCCCAAAGAATGGAGTCTCATTTCAATGTTAAAACACTTGTTAAAACAGACTGTAATAGACCCACACCACTGAACCACAGATGGGCTACACCATAATTATCACTGATGTACATCCCATGCAGTGTTAACCCGTTACTGAAGCTGGATATTTACTCATACTCGGGCATTTCCACACAGTTACGCTCTCAGGAGCTTGGACTCACGGTGTGATGCCCAGGTTGACCAGCGTGGTGTCCAGGATGGGGAACGAGGCTTGGGCACTCAGGATCTCGATGGGCAGAGGCACACACAGGGGTATATCCCACCACAGCTGGGCGCACAGCGTGTCGCCCTGGTGATGACAGTCCGCTGGTCCGTCCGCCGACATCTGTCCCTCTGACGGCCCCGGCTCTCCCGGGTCAGCCGCGGAATCTGTCTCTCCCGCCGCCAGCCTGCCGGTCCAGGTGGGTCAACCGCACGTCTGAGCGCTTCCTCCTCTGGCCCTGTCAGTCAGTCTTTCCTTTCGTCTGATTGTCTGGCTGTACTTTTTACAGCCAGCACACACCCCTGCTCCTCTTTAGGAATTCCTCCTGTTCTCCCTTCTAAGATTATTATTTTTGCAGTCCTAACCTTGGGGGTCCAGTAAGCCTCTCTCTTCTTCTATAAATCTGACGTGATGTCCAGACACTGGCGCCGTCTGCCTCTCTCTCCCTCTCTGTGCGAGGTGATATAAACCCTCGGTAGAAACGTGTGTAATCTGTCGCCCGGTTGTGAGTTTATTAAAATGTCAACGTCTGATGAACGAACCTGATGTGTTTGTATCCCAGGATTCTCCTGTCCTGGTGTGTGTTTGGGTGCCTGTAGGGTTCCACTGAGAGGGGCTACCCTCAATATATCAATGTGCTAACAGGCTGCCACCGGTTTGTACAGACTGTGCCCATTATGAGAAAGTATCACCTTGCTGTACACTTAAATCTCCACTTTGTTATTAATTAAACTGCATGTTTGTCAGGGTTGTCATTGGAATATGTATGCCTGTCTGGGCTCTGTATCAGTTGCAAGTTAGGTGGTACTGTTCAAATAGTGTTCACTTTTACCAACTGTTCTTTGAACTACACTCTCACTCTCTCTTTCTTAGTTGTGGAATGTGTTGGTCGTGTGAGAGCAAGTGCTTAAACACTACCCATGTGCACGTCCTGTTCTTCTCAGTATTCAGCAAAAAAAAAGGAAAAACAGGTGTGAGATGCTGCACTTTGTAGGGACCCCTCTGCTTGTTTCCGCTGTCCTGTGTTTATCAGGCTCGTCTGTGGCAATGTGGTGCTACATTTTTGCTTGATAACTCAAACCACTCTCCCCCACCCCTTACTCCCCCTACCGTGGTTTAATTGTATGAAGTTATTCAGCCGTGAGATCAGATAGAACATTTGCCAGTGAAGCACAATGATGTCAGAGAAGGCATGTCTCACAGGGCTGCTGACTCTGCTCTTTAATATGCACGTTATGCTTCCGCAGCTGCCTCCTTGTGGCCAGTCTAACTCATTACGACAATGTGTTTTTTTTTTGTGATGACCCTGAAACAAATCTTGTTTTATTCCAAATTACCTCAATACCTCGGTTTGACTGCGGCATAGGGAAGCCAATAGTAGTTTAATGTTGTTCCAGGAACAGGAAATGGACCAATAGAGCAGTAATTAACAGTACCGGTACAATTAGTGCATCAGATTCCTGATGAGAGGGGCTGAGTGCCACACAGCTCACTCTCTCTGCTTGAACTACAATGTGCTAAGACATACAGCATGTGTACTGTATATGTCATAAATATTGCAGTTTATTTGTGTGTACGTCCTGACAATACTAAATCAATCTGCCTGCATCACTGAAACTGATCTGCCACTGATCTGATAGGCCTGTCTCATTCAAATTAAAGGTTTGATTTGATCAGTTGCGAAAGAGAGAGGATTAAAAGGTAAGGTACATAAGGTAAGTGTAACGATCCTTTGTGTGGTATTAATCAATACGACTGAAAGACGGTGCTTACTGACTAAGGATACAAAAAATGTAATGCGTTGTTCCAGTTTGAGTTCACTGGTCTTGTATTTACCTGCAAATTTAATGTGGCAAATATCTTGACCCCAATGGAAAAACAATTGCAGGCACCCACGCCGACGCGCCTCGATCAAATAAGAAATGTTACTTAATGTCTAATCGATTTAAAGGCAACTTCAAACTAAATCTTGAGAAAGCGAAGGGGGTGCTTTGTGAAACCCTATTGCTCGAGCTAACGGCAAAAGTGTTATGTTGCAAGTGTTCAAGTGTTGGCAGAACTCCCAAAAAGTGAGGGTGTTGACGCCTTAGATCTGATGAGAATCACGAAGTTGTGGGGAAATATACATCATACTCAGCAGTAAACATAGAATATGGGTGTGAAGCTGAAGGGGAAAAGTTGAATATTTCACATTCCAAGACGCCTTTAAGACTAAATCTAAAATGGCATATCACGCATACCAAAGTGCTCAGTACAGCGCCCCGCCCGATCAAAGTTTCCTGTGGAATATATTTCAGAGGTGAGTATGGTAAATAATAATGTTATCAAGTCAATACAGTAAAAATTAGTTGCTAAATTCAGTGTTACGTTATTGATTTTCCGGTCTTAAATAACGTTAAGTGGTAGCCTAGCAGTGATCTTGTTTGCTACAGTATGTTGTTGTTCCAACACGAAATCGCGTTTTGGCGACAGTACAGATTTTGTGCAGTTTCTCTCAATTCTTACTTACAGTAGAGCTTTTGTTTGTTTTCTTGTTGTTTTTTATCTTGTTTATGACGGAGAAGCCCGGCCGCGTTGAAAAAGCACGCGACCGTTAGTTCACCAGCTAAATATCAAATCTAAGGTCGATTTGGCAACTAACATACAGGCCTAACTCGTTTTTTAGCGTTGATCTAGCGGCAATTCACTTTTGTGAGGTGTTTTAGGGGTTTATATTGGTGGCATGTTTTATTTTCTTGACAGTCTCCTTCCAAGCAAATTAAACAATAGAAGGTGAATGCTCCTCTTCTTCCCATGAGCAGGTTATGTTATTGAATATCTGTTATTTTATTTTTGAAGTAACGTTTAATTTAAAGATCATGTTGTTTTCCTAGAATATGGGTCAATGAAAGTGGGTCATAGGCTGTCTGATAATGACATACTCCCATTGAACAGTTAGGAAGACTGACTGACTGAATGTTAATATACCTGCCCTCCTACCCCTGCCCCAATCTACAGAGTTGACAAAGACCACAGCGGTGCAATCTCGGACACAGAGCTCCAGCAAGCCCTATCAAACGGTACTGTGAACGGGCACCTGCTGGCGCAGTATCCATGTGTGTTTTACTGTCTCTAGAGGTGCCAGGCCTGCCTGTTTCTCATGTTCATGTGGTCTCCGGTTCCTGCTCTATTTTAAGCCAGAGTTCCTGAGACCCTATTGGGGGTGGGGTCAGTGGGATTACCCCTCTCTGTTGGGAGGGTACTCCACAGCTCCCTCTACGTACCTCTCCTGGTACTGCACTGAAGTCAGCCCTTTATTCCCGTGTGGTGACAGAGCCATGCACAGTGGTTGGGCATCTTGTAATCAGAAGGATGTCTGGTCAGATCCTTGGGTGGGGCACTGCTGGGTGTGTACAGGTGCAGGGTAGGGGCTAGAACAGCTTTGTTCCGCTCAATTGATGTCGATCCATCCACCTGCTCGTCTCTGAGGCTGTGGTCCTATTTACAGAACCCTGTTCACCTGGTTCAGTTTTCTTGCAGTGCTGAAATCTGTCAACATGTGGTCGGTGTGCAGTGTTGGTTGTGCAGCTGGCCAGGCAACAAGAAAGGCATAGGTTTGAATCCCTAGAGGGGGCCAACATCATGAATCTTATATACAGTAGAACCAGAACAATTCAGACTTTTCATCTGTACCAGTTGCAGCTAAGATGTGATTGCTTTCTAATCAAGATGACAGTTCTTTGTGAAGACCAGATACCAAGATTGTCAAGTCATATTCTCCTGCATGCAGCTTGGCCTAATTCTGATGTGCAGTGTGGAATCATTTCAATTATTTAATGTCAACTTGACCTAAGAAACCGATGTAATTACTAATTTCTTCATCCCTACATATCATTCCACTCCTCTTCTTTTTCCTAGGTACCTGGACGCCTTTTAATCCTGTAACTATTCGATCTATTATATGTAAGTTTATATCTATCCTTTATAAGTTTTGCACGTATTTAGCCAGGCTCTGAAGTTACATGTTGCAGTTTTCCGTCAGTGCATATACATCATACTTCACGGTCAGACAATTCCAACTGTCCATCTACAGATGAACCCATCTGTATTAGCAGAGTGATTTAATAGTTGGCTCATGCTGTCAGCCTTGTGTAGCCATGTTTGACAGAGACAACAAAGGCGGGGTGAATTTCCATGAGTTTGGGGGAGTGTGGAAGTATATCACGGACTGGCAGAACATCTTCCACACCTACGACACGGACCACTCTGGCTTCATCGGCAAGGAACAACTGAAACAGGCACTCACCTGCTTTGGTGAGCACTGTGTTCACTCCTGTTGGGCCCTGTGTATTCAGGCCTGGGTTCAGATCTGTGTGTATTCAGTCTTGCGTCTGTGTCTATGGGCACAGTTTGGACACGGCGCAATATTGATGAAATGAATCCATGAGTATAATTATGTGTAATGAATGTCCTGCAACATAAATATCCCTCTTAAGCTAAAAAGAAAATGGACAAAACATTTGACAAGACAACTCGGCTACTTTTATTCTTGAACATTACTGATGAGGAAACCGGGTTGAGTGCAGACATCTGAAAACAGAGCAACTCTGAGGGTTGTTAAAGCTTTCAGTGGGCTGTATGGCTCTGTGTTCACACCTCCAGTACCACAGCTCCTGCACAGGTGTGAGAGGACTGTGTTAGGCTGTGTGGCACAGGGATGGTGTTCTGTGCTCCCCCTTCATTTACACTGCTGGTGTCTCATCTGTAACCAAAATGAAACGTTAATGAAAGGTGAAATTATTTCTAGGTTACCGCCTGTCTGATCACTTCTATAACATCCTGATTCAGAAGTTTGACAGACAGACGAGGGGTCAGGTGGCCTTCGATGACTTCATTCAGTGTTGTACTGTGCTTCAGGTAAAGGGCCTTCTTGCCATTTAAGCTCGTTTGAATTATATGTTTAATTTTATTGCATCTTTGGCACATAAAATGGATATGATTCTTAAATGGGCACTCTGATATTGGTATCTTGCTGTAGTTTACCACAGTGATAAATGCTAGAGCCAATCATTGTTTTGAAATTAGAATCTGTTCTCTGCCAGTGTATGCAATGTATATCATCATATAGACATGCTAGTAGTTTTGCCAGAATGCTCACAGTTTTAGTTCCATGCCAGGCAATCATCACTGATTCATGTTTTTGTTCTGCTCTTTCCTCTTGTTGGGCCCATGTTGTTGCTCCTGTGATTTGCATCCTAATTTACCTATACATGTAATACTATCCTGTTGACTTTTATTTTCTGTTTTTGACCTGCTCTCATTCCTCCACAGAGACTAACGGACATGTTCAGACGGTATGACACAGATCAGGACGGCGTGATCCAGGTCTCATACGAGCAGTATTTGTGTATGATGTTCAGTGTTGCTTAATGATCCAAAGGTTAGCTTCTACTCTCCGGGGGCAAAAGTCAAAACCCCTACACGTCGTCTTTTGCTGGTAAACATAGCATTGTGGGGCGGGTATGTTGTTTTCAGAAAGCAGTCCATGACAGAAGTTGACCATATTTCTCTACCCAGTTGACCACATAACTGTATTTCATGAGTAAAATGCATACCAGAAGTGAATGTGATTTGTCACAGTGCTAAAGCACAGCTTGTTTTACTGTAATTGTGTTCTGGTAGTGCAGCGTGTACAGATTTGCACTGTGAAAGCAGTCTGTCAGTGCAGAGAGCACTTTTCAAATAACTTTTAATTTTGCCATTTTTTGTGTTAACAAATATATGTTATTCGCTTTTAAAAGAACATTCTCAAATTCTGTTAATTTTCTTTTGCCTTTCCTTCAGTACATGTGGCTTAAACTGTACTTTGTCTAAAAATATTTTATAACTAAGATTTGAGAACTGTACAGAAAACTGAATTGAATTTACAATTTTACAACAGACAGCAGGTGGCGCCTTTGGATCACATTTAGGATTTAAGTTATTATTTGGAAAAACAGTCTGGTGCTGGCTAAGAATCACTTATTTATTGCTCAGAAAGATCAGAACTGCATTCGATTTAATTGAAATCCATTTGTAATTACAAAGCTCTTGCTTGAAATCATGTTGTTTTGCTGTTCTTTTTTTGCATTATGTAATGCTATGTGGTGAGTTGACTTTGCTGTTGCTGTTGCTGTTGTGTGATACATTCAGGCAGAAATGAACTTCAAGGCCTCATGTTCTGACCACAGTTGCTTCGAAGGGAAGGAGGTTTTCTATAGCGTAAAGAAAACAGTCATTATCCTGTGCAGACGGCCTGAGATATGAGTGTAATGTGGGAAGGTTAAATAACTTGAACTTAGAGCCCCAAATCTACAGCTCTTCATTTCTAGCTGTGTAAATGTGTTCAGTTCAGGTAGCAGTGCTGGTGTTAAATACTGCCCTGCTGGCTGCTTCATTGTGTGCATTGAATGACCACGATCCTTTAAGATTAAGATTAGGATCACTTTATTGGCAATTAAAGCAAAGTTACTGGAATTAGTTTTCCTCATATCTTTTGTAGACATGCACACACACACACACACACACACACACATATGTGCGTGCACACACACACGGACACACATATGGTCCCCCTACATTCATAGCCCTTCTACATACATGCACTGTATCATCAGAGAGGTCGGAGTGCAGGGTCAGCCACAGTGCAGTGCCCCTGGAGCAGATGTGGGGTGTGGTACCATGCAGTGGAGCATTATGGCAGTGTTGATGGACACCGTAGATGTAACTAGTTTCAGCCCACAACTGGAATACACCCAACCTGCCATGCTGGGAATCAAACCATCCACCTTCTGGTTGTCAGATAGCCTTTCCTACATAATGACTTGAGCATCACTTTTTAGGGCTGTCATTTGTAGTGAGCTGGGTCTGGATTGGGTCACCCAGGACTGCAGGTGATAACCCCTGAGTGATTATGTCATACAAAATGGCACCATACAGGGGTGTTCTGACCCATTGAGACAGAATTCTGCCGGTAAAGTGATGGGTCACTGTCGAGAAAGGAACAGGCACGCTCTTTAGCCTGGGCCACTCCATCCAGATTAAAGAGTACGCCCTTGGTCTTGCTGTTTGGAAGTTTGCAGACTAAGTTTTCACACTGGTTAGAAAGGCCCAAGGGGTGGGGGGTGGTGATTGGGATTGGCATGAGGAGGGGGGTGTGGTGTCTTGTTAGATTAGATATTCACCGCCTGGTTTTGATGCCCACCCCAGACAGACGGGCCCTGCCGGGCACAGATCGCTCGGTCACATGATCTGCCGTGATTGGCCGAGGAGACAGACGACAGCCAGCAGGCAGAGAAACCAGGCTGAGCATCCACACTGCCCTTAGGGGCCTGTCTCTACACTGGAAGTGACATCACCCATGAGCTGCCACATTCGCTCACAGGACAGGAAGTACAGCAAGGACCATTATAAATCAGAATTGTGCATTTCTGTAGTGGGGTTGTCACCAGTAATGCTGGATGAACCCTGCTGTTAGTCACTGGGGTCTGGGCATGGAGTGGAGATATGGACAGATATACGGAATGATGAGGGAGATGGAGCAAGTTGTCAGGGTGACAAAGCAGGGTGCAAGGAGCACTCTGTAGGGACAGGTGAGGACAGGTGGTGCCAAATATGACAGGCCAGTTAGCGATGCACACACGTGCGTACACATATGCACACACGCACTAGCGCACACCCACAGACACACACACTGGCACACTCTCACTCTTTCTCTGTCACACATATGCAAGCTCGCACGGACACACACAGACACTCTCTTATATACACGCTCTCTCTCTGTTTCTCAGCTGTTTCCCAGCACAAAGAGGCGTCTTATTCCATCTGTTGATTCTTATTGTGAGAAAAAATGTCAATTTCACGCCGGCCCAACTCCAAACACTGAGCCGAGCGATCAGCACTGTGTCATGTGCTGGTAAATTTAGCCAGAGAGTGAAAGTGTATTTATGTTTGATTCTCCACTTTGAGGGCTAGGCTGTCATGGAGGTATGAGCTGTGGGTTCTCTGTTCATTTGCTAAAAATGGCATGGATGACCCTTCACCTTTGGCTGAACTGTCGATGAGATGCTCCTTTCAACCTTCTAATACTTGGGGCAAGAACAAATTTTAGGGAGGAATGTGCCAGCCCAGCAACAGTTTGAAATGAAATGATGTATATAGAAATTTTAAGTATAAAATAAAACATATTTCAGTGATCTTTGCAGAATGCATGACTGCTTGAATTTATGTGGTTTAGTTCCCATTACATCTGAGCTCTGATTTACTTTTCCATTTGCTATGGCAGTTCCAATGGAATGCATTGGTATCTCACACACACATTTCTGGTTGGATGCACACAAAGATAGTGTGTACATGTAAAGGCTAAAATAGCTTAGCAAGCTCTCAGCTAACACAAAATGTTCTCACAGTGTTGCTGGAATGTTATCTCAATGTTGTAACATTACCACTACATGGCAGCAGCACTGAGAACATTTTGTGTTGCGTAGCTGGGCTGTGGTTGGCTCGCCAATGCTTGACATAGCGGTGGAAACATGGCTTGAATGTCCAGTGTTTTATAAATCCAACGGAAGTGGTCAATGTGATAGCCAGGCAAATCCTGTTTGATTGTTTGGAATGAAAGCCTGTAGACTCTGTGGCCCATGGGACCAGCTTTGTAAGAGGAAACGTTTTGTGTGAAATGTCTGTGCACTTAATAACAACACAGCAGGGTCTGCTGTGTGCATGCAGGGAGGGCCCGGCACTGACATGTCTGTAGAATCCACAGGAGTCTGTAACTCATGCCAGTGACAGTACAAGCTCATTGCCTGGGGGCACACACACAACATGCAGAACAGAGTCCCTTTCATTCAGAAATGCTCACACAACCGCATATGTGCTCACATGATTTTACAGATGCACAATCTCACACACACATATGTACATGTATAGACACACACATGCGTATGTACACACATACACATGCACACGCAATGGCACATACACACATATACATACCTTCATTATTTGTGCATAAGCATGAGTATAATAACCTGCACATACAGTATTTATTCCCTCTAGGACAGGTCTGCCTACCCCAGCTGTCTCAACAGTGAACCAGAATGTTCTGTGTTCAGAATGGTGCCCTTACCCAGTACAGCTGAAAACTGTGTTCAAAATGGTACCCTTACCCAGTACAGCTGAAAACTGTGTTCAGAATGGTACCCTTACCCAGTACAGCTCGAAACCGTGTTCAGAATGGTGCTCTTACTCCCCACAGATCAAAACCGTGTTCAGAATGGTGCTCTTACTCCCCACAGCTCAAAACTGTGTTCAGAATGGTGCTCTTACTCCCCACAGCTCAAAACTGTGTTCAGAATAGTACCCTTACCCAGTACAGCTGCAAACCATGTTCAGAATGGTGCTCTCACCCTGCAGCTTCATTCAGCGTGTGAGTCTGAAGCTGAAGTTGGGCTTTCCTGCATACGGTATGTAGTTCTGTCTGTATGTCATGTGTTGTTGGGTTCAGTCAGTTGCTGTCATTACGGGCATTACGGTAGAACTGTCGTTGTCGAGGAAAGCATCTCCCTGAGACAGCCAATCACAGACTTTCCTTGTTTAGCTGGTTCAATCAAAAGATGCTGTTGAGCCATCTTCTGGTCTTTGAGGTGTCCATCAGTCCCACTCAATACCCCCCTGGCAGACCTCAAATATTTACAAAGCAAATCTTATTTATTTCCTTTTCCCCATTCATGGCAAACATATGAGTGGTATATCTACAGAAAGTAAAAATGTTATTATATTTTATATGCTATTAGTTGCTTGCTTTGATTTATTGATGTTTTGTGATTGAAGTTTGCAATAGTTTCCCATCATCTCCAGGCCCCATGGCAGCTCCCTGAGGCCCCCTTTTGGACCCCGGACCCCCCATAGAGAACCACTGCTGTGGAGGACATGGCTGGGGTTTAATGGCACTGGGACACACAGGTCCCCTGTAGAGAACCACTGCTGTGGAGGACATGGCTGGGGTTTAATGGCACTGGGACACACAGGTCCCCTGTAGAGAACCACTGCTGTGTAGGACATGGCTGGGGTTTAATGGCACTGGGACACACAGGTCCCCTGTAGAGAACCACTGCTGTGGAGGACATGGCTGGGGTTTAATGGCACTGGGACACACAGGTCCCCTGTAGAGAACCACTGCTGTGGAGGACATGGCTGGGGTTTAATGGCACTGGGACACACAGGTCCCCTGTAGAGAACCACTGCTGTGTAGGACATGGCTGGGGTTTAACGGCAGGGGGACACACAGGTCCCCTGTAGAGAACCACTGCTGTGTAGGACATGGCTGGGGTTTAATGGCACTGGGACACACAGGTCCTGCGTCGGTCACCTCCGGACATTCATCCGGCAGACGGTCCGAGGACAGCAGACGCGCCGCCGTCGTTCCGGAGGTCCCCCGACGCAGCTCCGCATCTTTCCCAGCATCCCCTCTGGCACTGTCACACGCAGGAGGAGACGGTCCCGAGTCACCGTGCCGAGTCACTTGACCTCTGATCTCAGAGACCACGGGAGAGGGAAACAATTTAGCCTGAGCCCAGAGGCGGAGAGCCTGAATGGAGTCTCTGTGAGGGTCCCTCAGGGTGGGCCTGTAAGAGTCGGTGGGAATGTGCAGGGGGGTATAAATCAGCCTCACATGGGCCTGTTGACTGGATATGGGCTTGTTTTGCTAAGTCTTGAAATGCTCCTTTTCCATGTCATATGTCTATTAGATATGCATTGTCATTGCAAGTTGGCGTGGAATGGTCAAACACATCCCCGCGCTGGAGGGTCTTCCTCATGTGCGGCTACTCCATTTACTCAGGGCCAGTTCAGTAGGGTCTGGAGAATATCAATCAAGCGGTCAGCTTCATTATGATTGATTGTGTCTCCTAAACCACCTCTGCCGCTGCACTGTAACGGTCTTCCTACTCAGCATTTGCCCTAGTTTTCTTCTGTGTCTGTTTGGTGATTCCTGCCTTCCTGTGAATACACTCAGCACTGTGGCTAATGCACAGACTCAACCTTGAGCTGCTGCACCAGGTTCTGCAAGGCCACAGAAGCTGATAATGGTGGCTGCAAAGTGAAGTGAAGAGTGAAGTGGGTAAACCTTAGCTTAAGAGATGTGTCAGGGGAACATAGAGACTGTGCAAGTCTGGTGACCCAGTGTGTGCAAAGCTGGTAGCGCAGTGTGCAGTGTGTGGAAGTTTGGTGACACAGTGCTGTGCTGTGTGTGGAATGCTGGTGATGCTTAACCTACGCAAGTAAAGCAACATGAAGCATTCTTCATTTCTCTCCATCTTGCAAACACCTAATAGACCTAAAAAGTTTATCTGCACTTATTGCAGCAGGAAAACAGTGGCCCCGTTATAAACTGATCACAAATCTTCTAGTCACATCTTCAAGTCACAAGGCATATTCCGATGACTAGAATATTATATTTCATTTGAGGTCTACATTTTCTAAAACAGTCACCTCTTTATTTTCCAGAGCAATTATTTTTCACTAAATGACATGCACTGAATGTTTGAAACAATTTCCCAGAATGTAGCAAGGCAAACTATTTTTGAAACTGATCAAACATAGAACACAGAGGTTCACAAGAAGACACTTCACTTTACTATGACCCTGCTGGCCTTGATATCAGTAACATTATGATTGCATTTAAGTAGGAAACGTTTACCTATGCATATCTGTTACACAGAGAGACTACAATGGTACTGTGATGATTAACAGGTCAACAGGTGTAGGTGCATTATCTATACAATACTGTCAATAAAAGTAAAACTGCAGGAAATATACAGTAGCAAGTTGACCTAGATAATGCAAAAGTTTGTTTTGGGCTTTTCTTAAGCATGATTGTGGTATGAATATAGCATTTACATTTGCGTATGTGTGCAGAGCAGCTACAGTTCAGAGACCTGCTATAGGACAGATTGCTGCTACACATGGAGCAGCAGAATGATCTTTCCTGGCACAGGATAATCAATCACTGCTTCATCCTGTCTGAGAAAGAATAAAGCCGGATTTGTGCTACTCAAATAGTCTCTGCTAAAGAACAGTATCACTACTATAAGGCATGCTGTATGCACGCACACTAATGTGCACTACATGTACATACACAACACATGCATATTAAATTCATATTCAAACATAATTGATATGCATGTTATCATGGTAGGTGCACTTCTTTATTATTTCTTATCATTCTTTGGAATACCTACATTTTATGTCGTTATTTGTTTTCTCCAACCAGCAGAGGGGGCTATTGCACTTTCTTCAGAGGCTCGGTGTGTTTAACGGGAGAGGTTTTTTTTTTCATTTGCAGCTTGCTGAAAATGAGAAATAAATAATTTTAGAATGTTTTTCTGTCTTGATGTACAAGGTTGTAAGCAAAATATAGGCTAACAAATAATGTGTAATGCAAATTCTACTTAACACTGATTTAATAGTTTAATACAGTTATTAAATAAATTCCTACGGTTACGGTTACGGTTACGATTTGCGTTTTATTCTGTGATAAAGGTCTTAGTCGTGCAACACTGGGTATAGCATATGGAAAAAGCTCTTAAACTTGTTAATCTTCTGAATCTTGTAGGATATCCCACAAAATGAACAACATATATTTTGAAAGAAATTCCTTTAACCTTTCAATTGCCAGACAGGTCTATTAAGAATGGAACTGTATTTACATTGAGGAAGCATGAGGAGAAGGTGGGGGTAAAAAAGGGGGTAAAATAAAGGAGTAAAAATAAAATGTATAATGAGCTGTGCTGCCAGTATTAGTCAGTAGAAAGTGTGTGTTTATCCAAGGAAGTGGCCTCACGTTTTCAGTGTAAGCATCTGAAGAATATGTTTAAGCGTAATGACTAAGAGAGAATGTGTGTGTGTGTGTGTGTGTGTGTGTGTGCTGTGAGGGAGGTAGTGGATGGTGATTTTTTGGCAATGGGAGTTTTCCGGTCCCTTGAATGCCTCATTGCCAACCTGCCTGTGAGCTTCTGTGTGCTTATTCATAGTAGAACGCTGGAGCCCACCCTGTATGGTCCCCATAGACACCCCACTCTGAGGTTAGGTAGAGAGGGATGGAAGCTGGTTACTGTGGCCAGGAAGAGAGGAATACAAATGTGGGATGAACAGACTGATCGTCTGTCACCAGTATCACCAGTAAAATTAAGCTGTTTTCTGTGCTAATGTTTAGTTATGGTGGTTCCCCGGTCTCACTCACTCACTCACTGACCTGGGATCAGATAGAAAACGCATCCATTTTCAATATCTCCAGAACAACACAATTCCTACCAGGTACACTTGACTGTGTAAGAATACCTCAGCATTCCCCTTGATGCTGAAATAAGTCATGGCACTGCCATTGGAGTATGAGATTAGCTCTTTCATACCAAATGATTATGCTGTCCATTTAGCACTAACCGATCAATTATTCCATGTAAAATGTGCTTCCTCTTCCCCCGTCACTGGTATATATTTGGGTAAAGCGCTCATTTGCCAAAGAGTGACAGGTGGGTTATCGGAGTGAGTACGGTGTGGTCACATGACGGAGGAGCGATACGTGCCCGCCTCGCCTTGTGAAAGCGACACCCCCATTTAAGAGGCTCCTGACCCATAAACTAACACACATTCATTTGATCACATCAAAGTCAATGTCATTTCTGTTGATCTGAGGCACCAGTAGCTATGTGTAATTATTGCTTTTAATTGGACCTTGTGCCCATCAGTGCTGCCAGAGAACGGACACAGTGACAAACACCCCCCCCCCCCCCCCTTATCCTCCTTTGGGGAACTGGGCCTTTGTGCCCCATCAGAGCTGGTTAGTGACTGTCAGTCCCGGCCTCCCAGGGCACTGTGAGCCCGGGTCACTCACAGGAAGCGGGGCTCAGACTGCTGTTAGCAGCTCAGGTCACTTCTGTCAGTCTGAGAGGGGAAGTCTGTCAGTCCAGGAGAGCCTCAGCTGGCCCACAAAGCCCGGCCCGGCCTTTTCCTACTGCCTCCCCCAAATGTCTGCGCTGAATTCTGTAATGAGCCAAATATTTTACTCATTTCTACTGTATGATCATACGTTACGGCTGAGGACTAACTGGACTGGAATAACGTCAGGGGTAATCGGCTAGAATAAACGCGGAATTGCTTCAGAAACTGAACGTGACATCCCTGAGACAGGTGCTGGCTTGCTAAAAACAACAGAGTACATCGCATGTTTCTGAATAACAGAGCCGCAGAGAGCAGAGGCATGTTGGGTCTACAGGCCTTGTAACTAAACTGGGGCATCTTAATCTAAAAGTTGTCATAAAAATTGTACTTTTTGTACTTTTTTTGTGATCAGTTATATGATAACAAAACTGAAATGAAATATTTGAAAAAATATTTTATTTTCCTTTCATCATTATCTGGGTTATCAAAGACTGCTTGACAAGCCTGACAAGGAAAATAACTCCTGCTTTCCTCTGTCATTAAATATTTCCATAATATAAAAATATAATCTCCACACCCATACATGATCTTTTCCAAACACATTTACTCCCTTTCCTTCTGGCTCACATTGTATATTTTCATTAGATTGTATCTGTGAATATGTTTCTGCAACCAACTGCTGTAAAATGTTAAAGACTGAAGAATATTCTGTGATTTGTTTTCACGTTGCGGGAGGCTGATAATATTAAATGTAAGGACATAGATGCGTCCTTCAAACAAGGTCCTGTCAACAGCGGCAGTGGCAGGTGGATATTGGTTTGTAATGTCTGACTGTTGGAATGTAGGGCATACTTCATCACGCAGGGGTAAAATGTCGTGGTCGGAAACCCAGGGCTGGGACCATGGCAGAGCCAGGCAGGTTGGGCACAGCAGGGTGGTTTTAGCTGTGTGCTCACACTCACGTATTTGTTCCCTTTGCGGTGAGAACCCTGCCCCTCGCCCCCTTTCACCTTTCCACCCATCAGACCAGTGTGAAGCAGGAAACAGTGGCTGTCAGACTCATCCACGTTGCCATTTTTTCTTTTCCCTAACAATTCCTCCGTCTCACAGGAGGAGGAGGTGCTGTGCAGAGGGGCGTGGGCCGGGGAGGGGGCGTGGGAGGGAGGGACACGGGCCGGGGTGTGGGCCAGGGGAGGGGGCTGATGCCCTCTCTGGTGCGGTGGCGATTGAGCAGAAACCTCCCATTAAGACGATGGTCCCTCTTGTCAGGGATGTCATGTCGAGGGGAGGTGGGTCTCTGAAGCCCGGTTTCCATAGCGTCCAGACCGAGGCTCTGGGTGGCGTATCCCGGGGAGTGATTAGAGCAATTACTCATCAAAAGCCTGTCAGAGCCAATCATATCGCTCGCCGCACTGCGGCTGTGACTGACTGGCCCAGACCCACTTTCGCTGGGGAGGTTTCATCCAGGGCTAATGGGGCAGCAATACTGACGTGACCCTCCCACCTCAGCCCACCTTTCCAACAGATTTCCGGTCAGGGAACCTTTAAATCATCTTTTCTTTCTCCCTCCGCACTTATCCTCAAACCCCAAAACCCTATCCTTACTCTCTGTGATTGTACATGTGCATCTCTGCGCATCTATGTTTCTGTGATGTAAAGTCTGGTTGTTTTAGTTTTGAGAGGTGTGTCCAGGTGCATACTATGCACCCCACATCTCCAAACCTCTGCCAGGTACTGCTCAGGGGTATACTCTGCACCCCAAACCTGCCAGGGACTGCTCAGGGGTCTACTCTGCACCCTATACCCCTGTCAGGTCCTGCTCATGGATACGTTAGCGTACTTTGGCTCTCTCTGAGCCAACGGTCACCTCAGTAGACCTCTGGAAGAGTGCTTTGTGTTTCTTTGTGTTTGTGTTCATTGCCAGGAGCTTGTTTTCATGCAGAGAAACTTGAGACCATAAAATATATATGAAAGAGAGATATGCATTTTGAGAGAGAGAGATAGAGAGAGAGGTCCCCTGCAATGCTTCAAAGGCAGCTGAAGCATTTCGGTAAAACCAGGACACCAATTATTTTGTTCTTAAATATACAGCAGAGTTTATTCTTGAATGGCTTATTTAGTAAAACATAGCACAAACTCTCAGACAAAATTAATTAATTACAAAAGTTACTTTTCAGTGCATGCTACTGCATAACATTGCTCATTTGAATTCAGCATTTAATTTACTGTCAGTTTTGTGCAGTGTTTATAAAAACATTTACGTAGCAGCGATGGGGTATGCATGGATTCACTCAGTGGTTGTAGTTGTTTAAGATCTGCGGTTTGTTTCACAGGCAGATTATATAGTATTTACTCTAGGGGGATGTAATATGGCCCCTGTGGTAAACCTGAGCCCCTTAACGGTAAACTAGAAAGTGAACTCAAACGGGTCTGACTGTTATTTGCATTACAATTTCCATTTATTTTGTCTATTTAGCATTATGTCATTCTCATTTAGAATCAAACACTAAGCACATAAGATAATATTAATTTCATATTATTTAAGCACGCCACCTGAGTTGTCAAAATTGAGCATAATGCAGAGACGCATGAAAATACATTTCCAATGACTGATGAAAAGTATGAAAAATAATATTAACATCTCATACATGACTTCATATTATCTTTGCCAGGTGAACTCGTATTATTAACTCAGATATATCATTTGTGATGTTTCCAATCTAGCTGTCAGTGTCCTGAGCGGGCCAGCCTGGGGGGTTATGAGTTCTGGGTGCTGTAGTCCATCTCAGCCTTCCTGCGCTGCCCATCCGTCTGTGTGTCCTCGTGCAATAGTGCTGCCTTTGCTCTGAGCCATTGCTCTGCTGGAAAAGCCAATAACGTCTGTTCCGGAACCATCCATCCCATCCCAGCCCATGAGTGCAGAGGAATACCCGCAGGAGATGGGCCGGCCTCTCCTCGTCTGTGTGACACTTACTGATTTACTTTGGTTTGTTTGTTTGGAAGGAGATAAATGGCGGTGGTTTATAAAGTCTGGAGATATTTTGAACAGAAAAAAGACGTTTCACGACCCGTGATGTATTGGCTATATATTTGTAAAGTGTTACTCTGTTGTGCATCTGTGTGTGTGAGAGAAAGAGAGAGAGAGTGATAGAGAGAGAGAGAGAGAGAGAGAGAGAGAGATTAACACAATGTTTTTTGTATTTCATTATGTTTGTATTCATATTCTAGTATTTAGGAGTATATACAAATGGTATTTCATGGCAGTTAAATTTGAATTTGAGAGAGAGACTGCTCGTGTGCATGTGTGGGTGTGTAAATACATGCGCATGTGATATCCGTCCGTTGGCTTGTTAGTGTTGCCGGAGTCACACGTCCCTCCGTCTGTACCCTCCAGATAAGTGCCGTCACTTGAGCCGGCCTGTGCACACATGGTCTGTCTATTGTGTCGCATGCATTGTTCCCTCGTTCCAGGTTACACTTTGGCTGCTTTTGAAGACAGGGACGATCTTTGTGAACGCACTCAATAGAAGAGGCTGGTGCTCATATTCCCTCGCATTCTTAAGCACAGCGCTTACCCTTTTCACCTAGAAACTGAGATTCACAGCCCAGGTAACTGACACATCCCTGAGACACTAGAGGACTGTGACAAGGCGAGCTAGTATGACAGGTATGATGGTTTGAATGCCTGTGCTCTGTGGTAATGTAGATTCCCCAGGGGCAAAAGGGCGAAAAGGTGTGCAGGGCAATACTGTTCAGGCTACAGAGAGCAAGAGGACAGAGGATAAACACAGGCAATTGTAATTTACAGAAATATGTCTGTCTCATGTTGGAAACTCTGACAGCATTCATGAATGCCTTAGAAATCAAAGCCCAGTGTTTCGAAAATATCTAGTCCTTTGACAAGACATTCGAACAATGAAACCTGAGTATCAGTGTGACACTGGAAACGAAACTGTGTCTGATATCTTTTTCTGAACTGCTCCGCAGAAGGATTGGGTCACTCACATCAGGCACTGCCAGTACATAGCACCCTCTCGGGTGGCGCTTGGTGGCCATTTTGTATAAACGCACATTTCTGTGTGGTATATGGACAATAGACCAGAGGAGAGCCGGCTCTGTCATGTCTGAGTTGGTCTCTCTGACCGTGTGGGGTCACTGGTTGTCTCGAGCTAAGGACCTACATGTCTGGAAACTCAGCCAGAGGGATCTGGCTCACAGACACTCAGACACTGGCCACCAGTAGGGATATCGCCCGAGACTCTGACAGCACCAGGCTACAGGTTTAGTAGGTCCGTTTGGCATCTCGTATTATTGTTTATCCGAGATACGAGGATGCTGAGAAGTATATGTAATGATAATACCTGATATGCATAAAGCATGCTATCCTGTGTAATACACCTGGTACAAAGAATACTATGATTTAAAACAATATTATTTCACTTAATTATTATTAAAATGTGAAGAAATACTGCTGAAAATGTACTTTACTGTGAGAGAATGCAATCTTCTTATGATAATTCTGCAAGGGGATGCTGACTTTAAAGCGTACTCTGATTCACTCACAGTGAAGTGTCTCAGCTATACTGTAGGATAGCTGCCTGCTCCTTCTCTTAATTAATCTCAGTTCTGCTCTCAGGCTCATTTACACTATCATTCAGACAGTCACACTGTGGTGACGCCCTTTGCTTTTCATTCTGAACATTGTGAGGCATGCCCAAAATAATTCTACTATGTGGCTTCCACAACATGGCTAACATGGCTTCTACATGCTTTAGCATGACTTCAGCGCTAACATGGCTGCCACATTTATTACTGTAATTATGGGTAATTTGTGTCATTTTGACCTTGAGGTCAATTGCAAGTAAAAATCACTATTATTTTCAGCATTTCATTTTAAAATGTGTCAGAATTTTAAAAAACATCACAAAAAAAATCTACTCCACCCTTCAAATGGTTAAGTAATAAGGAGCAGTCTTTCCTGTGATTATCAGGTGGGTGTTTTGAACACCAGGCAGTCGGAGGAATATAAGGCTCAAGTGTTCCCTGAGGAGTCTTAGCGGAGTGGAGCTTCCCCTTCTCCCCGGAGAGACGGAGGAAACCGCTGATGGAACAGACCCAGCTTCTCCTTCCAGAGTGGAGCTCCCCTTTTCCCCGGAGAGATGGAGGAAATCGCTGACTGAACAGAAGCGCTTCTCCCTTTCCGCTGCTCCCGTTAGAATTCTACAAGTCAGGACAAATCATCAGATGTGCTGCTCCCCAATCGCAAAGCTGTGGGAAGGCGCGTAATCTCAGAGGAAGGAGACTTAGCGTCCTGTAAATTAGGTCAGTCCCCAGACCCTGAGCGCTACGCTACACACTTCATATTTCATGCTACATTAGGCTGATTTTAAAAGCTAATCTCCTTCCTTGAATGTTTTTACGGGTAATTTGGCCGAGGTGCAGATTGGGCTGACAATGCAGAGATATGAAGGACATGACCACCGAGCGGAGGAGGGTCTCTGAACACGGGGCATCACAGCCTGTCTTTCACGCTCCATACATCTCTGTGCAAATAAAGCCGTTCTGCTGTTATTATTGTCAGGACATGCGGTCTGTTCAACTGAAGCAGGTCTGTGCTGCAGCCCTTTACCACTGCCCATTAATGTCCTTTGTGCTTTTACCACTGCAGCCTTGTGCCAAGTGATGCTACAATATCCAATGTAGCCTTGTGCCAGGTATTGCTACAGAGCTCACTGCTTTTAAATCTGCCACTAGTGAAACACTAGTGTCTGCTGGGTTTAAATGTCCCATGTATGAGTATTGTCTATAAAACCATATAAGATGTTTTTCCATTGGAATATAAATTCCTTTGTATCCTTTTGATTTACCCTCTGATAATAACCGCTGGCGCAGGCGTGGTGTGTGTATGTGTGTATGTGTGTGTAAAATCCCTACTAATGATTTCGAAGGCCAGAGCATTGCTTCCTTAATCAGGCATTTCAATCAAGTGCTCATAAAAGCGATTGGTTTGAGACATTATCCGCTAGACGTAGTTATGACCGGGTGCTTATTTAATCTCATTAGAGGAGACTGCATTGATGTCTTCTGTGCTAACCATGGCTAATTTACTGTGAAGCTCTGCTGCAGCTCATGCTGTTTGGGGACTTCCCTAATGGTACTTGCGTGTGGACTGTGATGCGCTTTAGCCTTTTATTAACACAGAAACACATAGAGGCTGAACAGGTGATGCTGAGATTTCACAGCACAAGACAACAGAGACACCTGCACCTTATATAATAGCCTTAAATACCCCATAAAGAACTGACTACAACTACAGGACACAGGGCATATGCTCGGCCTAAGCTCTTTATTTTGCTTAGGGAGTCACCTGTGCTATAACTTCTATAACTGAGTCGCGGGAGTGCTCATTTGCTCATCTAGGAGTCCGAAATGGTATATCAAACTGTGTTAGCAGAATCATACAGTATATCAGCTACTGATGATATTAGAAACATTTTATTTTGTAATAAACAAACACGACTCTAAAATGAAAACCTCCCACTGCAGTTGGTCTTGGTGAATACGGAGCTGGCTGTGCAAGTAAAGAGGGAGTTAAAAGGAGAAGGAGAATAATGGAGAGGTAGATGGATATGTCTTTCTCAGGTTTTACTGTTATTGTTTTCCTTCCTCAGACAACTGGAAAAACGGATTGCCTTGAGGGATGCAGTTTTATTTTCACTTCCTGTTTCATCAGCTTCACCTCGTTGCTGAAAAACTCCTGCCCTCCACCTTAACCTCATCTCCAAAGATTTCCTGTCCTTTACAGAGTCCCATCTCCTTTAGTGCTGGTGAGGAGGGGTGTCTCGGTGCATATGGACGTCTCCTCGACTCATACACTCAGTCAGCACAAAGGTTCCCGCTGATTTTTATTAACCTTGACTGCAGCATATTCCTTCCTGAGTCCTGGTATGGATCACACACACACACACACACACAGGGGTCATGCTCCTGTTCTTCTTTCACATATGACACGACAGCTGCGTTTTTCGTGAGCAGATACAACTTCCCCTCCCCCTCTGTCTCTGACTGTCATCATCTCTGTCCTTGGTACAGGTGGACTTCAGTGTGGGATTCTTACTGTAGCATAAAGCTACAGAACACCAAGAGAAAAAGGCCATTGATTACCCTTAACCCCCTTGTGAGGTCCGAAACAGGAGACAGACATTGCACTAAATAGTGGCTTATCTCCTGTGCTCATAGCTCGTAGCTAAGTCATAACTCATAGCTCATGGCTCATAGATCATAGATCACATCATACTACTCTTTAGTTGGTGCGCCCTCTAAATGTGTCCCCAGCTTACAGCAGTCGGACAGGCCTGCAGGTGTGATATTCCTCCCTGGACTGGAAGAATAAGAAAAAAAAAGGGTAACAAATGAGCTTTACAAAAAGGAAGACTAGATGAGGGAACATATTTCCCAGTGCGCCCCCAAGCACTCCCAGAATGCAGTTGGGCAGCCGCTGCCATATGGGGGTGGCCCGTCCAAACACTCTGATCCCGATGAGTGCATATAAATCAGCCTTATATTTTCCCATTAAAATAAAGCATGCAGTAATAAATAGCAAATGATTAAATGTGCGCCTTTGCGAGAGATTGCAAGACTGGCAGACGGGGCTTTCGTTTAATTCATTTCTTCACTGTGCATAATTCATTTGAACTCTGCTGACAAACCGCTGCACTGGTTTTTACATTAAAGAACAAATAAAACATCACCTGCATTAAGGTTTTTGGAAGGAGGCCGCAGCACCAAGATGTGAGGTCATGAAACATTGCATAGAAAATAGATATTGTGCCCTGAAGACAGCTCCGGCTACCAGTCCATTAAATATTTAATATTTATTCATATATATTTCACATTATGAATGACTGCAGAATATTTGCTGTCCTCAAGTAGACTGCCAGGAATTATATGTATGAAGCTCATTTTTATCCCTCCAACGGAGCAGCAGTGGCAATGTAAATCTGCTCTGAAAGATTCATCAAGTTACTTATTTATGAATAAATCTAGCAGCGAGGAAAATGGCCGCAGGTTACAGATAAGCACAAATCATTGACAGGCTTACAGAGTTATATCACTGTTATATCAGTTAATACACCCATTCCCTCAAATCACCTCTAAGCATGTCTCCTATCTGGAAAAATGAAAGCACCCTATGATGGAAATTCAAGAAAAAATGGAAATTCAGGAATATTTTTTCGGAGGCGATGTTTGTTAACTGTGCCATTCTGTCCTTTGAATTGAAAGGGTGTTTTACAGAAATCCACTAGTGTTTCTCATTGCTTCTGATGCTGTGCTGTCTCTTAAGCTGCCTTCTCCACTGATGGGCACACAGAGGCATCCTGAAATACTGTGAGTGGAACCTACCAAGAAACCCTTGGAGAGCACTCTGCCTTTTCTCTCAACACAACCTGCCTCTTTAATATTCCAGCTTCAGGCAGGTGTGTTTGTCTTCTGCCTGCATCTGCGGTAGGGCAGTCAAAAAGTTTCAGCATTAAAATTAGCCACAACATTTTCCTTATTTTCACAACCAATGTCAGAAAACTTTTTCATATTTCAACATGCTAGCTGTGACTGTCTATTGAAAGAGCATTTAGATTTGAGTGAAACTAAACTATTCAAAAGTGCTCTGGGAAAGTGATGTGTGTATAATTTCATAACTTTTCACAAACCCTCGCCCTTGTTTCTCACACACACACGTACGCATACATGCGTATACACACAGGCACACACACACACACACACACACACACACACACACACACGCACACACAACGGTGAACCACAGCACTAACCTTAATGCCATTGTGGTGCTGCAGTGGCCCAGTGCCTTGTGAGGAGGTGGGAGCTTTGAAGCCTCCATCTTGTGATCTGTTCCAGGAAGAATGCAGACCTTCTTTGTTCACCATACGCCAAACCCTGAGGGGACAATGGGCCTGCATTGCCAAACCCTCAGGACAGCTCATTTTGTATGGAGATCTGCAAAAATGAGAGTCTTTTTGTTAGCCAGTGGTCATTAATGCAGGCCAGATCCATGCCACTGTTAAATATGACATGGTGAGATGATTGTTATTGTCAGCTTCACGGGTAGTCTGCTGTGCAGTTTTTACACAGGACACAGTCTCCTCACCCCCACACACTCTTTGTAATAAGGACTTGTTTAGCATAAATATTCCAGATATACGCAGCAGAATTGCATTTAATATGTGATTTATTTCTTAAACTGAAGATTCTGTGGTCGAGGTCAGGTTAAGTAGCCTGAAGTGACCTGGGGTACAATTACAGTTCACTACTTCAATTGCAAATGCAATTTCTTTAATACTCTGCCTCAGTGCTGAAGGCACAGGCTTCATTTTGTGATTTCTCTGTAAAATACAAGCTACGGTACTTAGTGAAGACCCATGGGAAGATTTCCCTACAGGGACAGAAGAGCGTTCTTAAAGCCTGGCTTTCCCCTCTAATGTTGATTCATCTTCACAAATGAAGCTCAGTTGCCCGGGGGTCTTCTCCCAGGGCATGGCATTTCGCTCTCTTAGAAAAGCTCCCAAAACATTTGAAAGATTGGCAGACAGAGATTAGGATTTCAGATATTCATGCTTGTGCAGTCTAAAGGGATGGACTTTCTGAAGTCTATAGGATGGGCAGAGTTCAACATCAGCATACTAGCTTATGTCATATGAACACAATATTACTATGTGGGGTCATGAGAAAATCAAGTATGTTAGACACATTTTTGAGTTACGTATTCAATGTTGTGTCTCCTAAGGATGTTGCTCTTCCACGTCCTTACATGTAGTTTGCATTTAACATCTCAATTTAAGGTAATTAGTTGTGCAGATGAATTTAATCTTCTGAAGGTTGACAGTGTTCAATCTCATCTAAAAAGGGCCGATGCGGGCAGAGTTTTTTTGGTTTTAGCCGAGCACAAAGACACCAAATTCAACTGATGACCTAATCATGCTCTTCAATACAAAAACCTGCATATTTGCTCTTTTCTGGTAGTATTCATAGTAGTTAGAACACCATGACACCAAAAATTGCCTTTCAATGGTTCAGATGAAATTGTTTTTGTTAGGATATGGGGAGGCAAAAACGGTCTAGTAACTCCCAGCAGTTTACTGTACATATGCATGTATCTACCTTCAGTGAGCTGCTGACAGTCATTTGCCCCTGATGGGTTAGATTACTGATGGAACTGATGTTGACACATCACAATAGTTGATGCAGAAGATAATGTTTGGGTAGACTGAATGGGCTGTAACAGATGCATTCTGGGAAAACATCAAGGTATGCTGTGAAATCAGGATGGGCTTGTGCAGTGGCAGCTCCCTAGTAGGAGCCAGCCAATGAGAGGACAGAGGCCTTTCTGCACATGCTCAGTACAATCTCAAATTAGAGGAGTGAGTGGTCTTCTTGCACATTCTGAGTATGTTTTCCAATGAGAGGAAGGCCCTTCTGCACATGCTCAGTGCAGTTTCCAATGAAAGGAAGGCCCTTCCGCACATGCTCAGTGCAGTTTCCAATGAGAGGAAGGCCCTTCTGCACTTGCTCAGTGCTGTTTTCCCAGCAGTCTTCTCACGGTCTCACTGCATCCAAACATATGGAGGGGGTAACATAGGGATGTTTCTCTTTACAAAATAATCCCACGCTTATTTGTCATAAAGTTTGAATCCTTTCCCAGCGATGGAAACCTGCCATGTGAAAGGAAACACTAATGCCATGCTACCTGATATTAAACTGTGGCTTCCTTAATAACCCCTCTGTGTTCTCCTTATCCAGGGCTCAGTGCTCTGTCTGCTGTCTCTCTGTTACCGTGTCTGTCTGAGGCTTCATGCCGGACACAAATAACAGGTGGCGTCTGTGCGATATGTGATATTACTCCTTAATCTGTTAGTTTCTGGGCCCTTATTTCTCCATTTCATCCTCTGGGAACACGAGAATGAAATGGAGCAAGTGTTCTGTAACTCAGGAAGAAGAGCCACCAAGACAGCAAGAAGACAGCAACTTGCAGTGCTGTAACCGAGCACTAAAATGTGCTGTAACCGAGCACTGAAATGTTTCTTATCTCGCCTATTTGTCAGTTGAAGGTGACATCATCAGAACTCTTATATCTTCAGAAGATCATTAGACCTTCCACACCTATCAGGCCCCTGTTCTAAAATCTCTGAACACCTCCCCCCCACCCTTCTGCATACCTGCACATCGAGGTCACATCTCATGTCAATTCGAGCCCCCAAGTGGTGGAATGGCTTCCCACCGCAGTCAAAACAGAAACCCTCCTCTTCACATTGCACCATGGCTCCTCTGACCACCTTCAGATCACCGTTTCCCTCTCTCTTTCTTTCTCTCTCTCTTTCTTTCTTTCTACCTTTTCTTTGCATTTCTATAACTAAAACATCTTGGACCATGTTACAGGTATAGCTGTGTTCTTATTAATGATTCAAGGCCTGGTTTCTCCCGAGCTGAAGTAGTTTCCTCAGTTAAGTTTAAAACATTGGCATGAGTCACTTCAGGCTAAAACCATTTTCAAAATTAACTATTTACTTTTAACAGGGGCAAATAATACAGTGTGTATTTACAACGCAACCTATATAAGCAAGGGCTGTTTACTTACACACTGCCCATATTAGCAGTGACCACTTGCTGGCTTTTTCCAAACATAGGACTCTAGTGGTGAAACACAGAGCCGTCATTGCAGTTAACTCAGAAGGGTGCTGCTGGTTGAAATTCAGATTTTCTGATAAAGAAAACAATAAACAAAAACAATACAACAACAAAGACACAATTTATTTTGGTGTTTGGCAGCGTTGGGTTTGTGCTGTGTTGCACTGAGAGGGAGCGTGCAGGGGGGAGGGGGATCCTGGCCTATGAGAGAAAGAACCCTGGCAGAGGGAGCTCATATGTGGAAAAATAATTAAATTGTTAAAAAATAAGTAAATAAATAAATACATCTGCACAATGATTGGTAAAGTGCATAATGCGTATCTTTGTTGCATTATAAGAATTGTTGTTCAATTGTGTTGTGATGCTATGTTTGGGGCTGGGATAATGTGTTGCTAACTAGCTGCTGTTACCTAGTCTCATGGGATATGATATTGAGCACTTCTTTGCAGAACCGTGATTACATTCTCACAGGTACAGTACACGTTGATGGATTTTCAAAGCAAATGTCCACTGGGGGTGCTAAAGGGAAGAGTATACTTTAACAACCTGCAGTACATCCAGCTGGGAGACTGAAGGGAGAACTGTGGAAACAGGCTTGTTCGCTCAAGAGGTGGCCTTAACCAATCGGCTGATTTAGCACAGTGGTTAGTGCATCAGCCTGCCGAGTTCAAAACCACATTTATGCAATAGCATATTAAAGTGCTTGGCTTAAATACAACAATCTATATTAAATCAAAACTAGGTCGAGGAGGAGGGGTGGGTAGGTTCGGGGGAAAGGCAATCTTAATTTCTATGTTTAACTTTCTTCATTAATCTTACAATCTGTTATTAGATACATACAGCCTTAGTCTGCCTAATATCTTGTACATCTTTCCAGTGTTTTATTTTAGGTCCTGATATCCATAATAAGATGTTTTGGTGGTTTTAAGTACCAAAAACGATCTGTATCCAATTTTTTCATCAGCGCCTCTCATGAGCTTTACCACGAACAGGCTGTTTTAGTGACTGTGTCTTTAAGGCTCATTGATATCCGTGAACCTCTGTTCTGATTGGCCGGTTAGCTCCAACGAACAGAACGGCATATGTGCTGAGTGCTTGGATTTGTTCTGGCTACAAGGTTGTCATGCTGATGCGAATGAGCATATCTTTGGGATGTCATTATCTTCACGGAACTCCAAAGGGCTTGTTTAAATTCACATTTTCTTCATACGGCTTGTATGGATTTATATGAGGACTGTGTGTTTTGATACTTTCACAGTGTTTTTATAGCACCTTCAAATCTTTGATAATCCACATAGCAAGGGAAATGTCATTTTGCACAATATGGGACCTTTAAAGTCTGAGCTTCTTTACCACCCCCAGTGGACATTTCATTTTAAAACTGCAGCAAAGTGTACCTGTGAGAACCTACAGTAACTCTGGTTCTGCGAAAAAGTGCTCACATGTACGTTTATTCCTTCAGACTAGGCTGAGCTATTTTGACTCTGGAATAACAATGTTATAGCAACGTTAACAAGATGGCTGCAGTCGTGGGCACTGTGGCAGCTGAACACACACTGATGGTTAATGAGCTGGCTCCAACAAATTAACGATGGAATCGCAGCCCCACAATCACCAGCACCTGCGATCCCCCTGTCCCCCACAGCGGTAGCATCCACTGCCCACTATCCAGGGCTACGATAGGGCCACTGCCAGACCGTTCTCAGCATCTGAACAACAAAACAAGCATCCAAAACAAAGTTTGTTTTCATGGTTAACATGAAAGCTTGTCAAAAGGGAATCTGTGCCCTGCAAGTGGAAAAGTTACTGTATTCTCTCTCAAAACAAAACAAGGAAATCCAAACTGCTTCAGGTCCTTCAGAAAAGGAACCTTCGCATTGTGTTTCCTAGCATGCACATAGCCTTTGGCTTTCCTTTATTGCATTGATTGATTCCGAGTGCCCATTCCTCTTGTACTCTGTAATTTTATTTTGTTCTAAATTGTGTTTTATTGCATCTCTTTGTATCTTGCCTTTTCCTTTCCTCTTGTTGCTTTCTTTTTAAACTGTGAAATACATTGCATTGCATTGTTTTTTTAAAGAATTATTGTTGTTGTTGTTATTATTATTGCATGCTTCTGATCATCATCAGAGTGATGCTGTGTACATGCCCTATCTTGTTAGTCCATTGGTTGTGAGCATTTTGTCTTTGCTTTTTGACTTGGGCTGCCGCTTGTGCTAATCTGCTTGTGGTATGGGTTTGTGTTCATTCGTCATGTGTAATGTAATCCATAGTCCCATTAACATCTGCGTGCCTGTGCCTTTTGTTGACACAAGCTGATAATAGTGTTCACTCCACCATTAGAAACAATGTGATGTGTATTCTTTGTGCTTCTGTAACTCAAATTGGGTAAAGTGTGCAGCCTGCAATCATTCCGTGAGTTCATTCCTCAGTTTTGTGGAAGTGTTATTTCCAACAGTCTATGTGGAGAATAGTTGTGCAGGTTGTGTTTTGGGTGGAGGTGATTGAGATTGTGGACAGGATGATGAGGTACAGGTTGCGAGGGTGGGGGAGGTGGCGGTGGCTAGCCCCAGGGCCCAAGCTCGTACTAATGGGGCTGGAATCATGCAGCCAGGAGGGGGAAGCATATCACTTTGTAAGATGGACTTCTGAATATCAACATCTTAATGATGGCATTTTGAATCAGGAATAAATTATATTTTGAATCTACCTTTTCTACACAATTTTGACCCCATGCACGAGTAAACTTTGGAAGGCAGAACAGTATTGTACATTTCACTTCTATTTGCACATTCATTATTTTGGTATGATGTCTGTATTTCCACTACCCACCAGTAATGAATTCACCTTCTAAGTTTGGTGTCATAGGAACATTTTCTGCTTGCTATCGTTTCTTCCTCTCTGCCATTTTGTTGCTATCTCTGGTCCTCTGCACTGCGTCTCTCTCCCCGGCCTGATGAATGAAGAGCGCTTAATTACAGGCCTCGCCCATGACTCAGATCACGCATATAGTGTTTCATAGTTTACCAAAGAATTCTACACCTGTGGCAGCCATTAATCTAAGTTCACCTCCAGGCTGCCAGCACCGGGGCCCTGGGCATGAACAGGTTAAAAAGAAAAGTAAGTGCTGCTAACCACCCACAGAAAACGGTTTCATGTGGGAGCCGTGGTGGCGCACAACTAAAGCATCGGACCTCGATGCGGGCATCAGTTCGATGCAGCAGTTCACTCCCGGGTCCTGCCAAAGCCGAGTTTGGCCAGCGCGGCATAATTGGCCCGCCGCTCTGAGGGTGGGGAGAAGGACTCGACAGGGTCTGTAGGATCGACGCATATGACAGCGCCTCAATCGCATTGGAATCACGGTCACGGGTGGGACGATGCACCTTGGAGAAGGAGTGTTGTTCTCCGGATCATTCCGGGGGCCGCCGGGGGACGGGTTGTCAGCAGTGTGTTCTCAGCTCATAGGTGTTCTCATGGGTACTTTGAATAGATAGGGTACAATTGGCTGACAAAATGGGAGAAGAAACAAAATCAGAAAAAAAAAAAAAAAAAGGTTATATGAAAAGAATAACCTTAGTGGCCCTCATGTAATTCACAGAACCTTTTTCCTTTCATATTTCTCACCCTGATTGCTTAAGAACCATCTTCTGGTTGAGTCAACTTTTTTATATGCACAATCCATTTGGAATTTTACCTAAAATGGAGGGAATCAACATTTAAGTGTCAAAAACCCGCACTATTTTGGGAACTTTGAAAGTTTGACAGTGGCTGAAATAATAGAAAACATAAACAATAATGAACTTAATTTGAAGACGATGGCAAAACGCATTGTGTTTTGCTTGAATCTGTCACTTCCATCCTGGTGTTCTGTAGCATCGGTCAGAGTGGAAGGTTAGCACTGAGCGCACAGCAGAATGAAACACAGAAAAGCCTGTGCGTTTCCCCCCCCGCAGGTTCAGCATAACTGATTACACCTCTCCACCTGCATCTACGCTGATGCATCCACGCCTTTCAGGCCTAGAGCATGGAATTAGTCTACAATTACATTCCCTTTAATATATCTGCACCTCAGCACCCTTAAACAGGCACTGCATGGCCAGGAGGCGATCTTTCTTCCCGGGCCATTACTCCACCGAACATCTTGATAACCAAAGGTTGCTCCAAGCCATGTTTAAGCATTAAATAGCTTATTATTATTTCACATTAATCAAGCTGAGATGTGAGGATTCATAAATTTTGCATCTCTTACAGACAGAGTTTGAAACACTTTCCCAGCGTGCTAGAATTTCAGAGCAAAGACATCGTACTCCCTCACTGCAACGCTGTTGAAACCCTTTGATTTAGCAATGCTCTGTAGGAGTTCTGTAGAAATGCTGCAACACCAGGGTATTGCGGTATCTAAAGTATTATGCAGAGTCTGTATGTAACATTACTAATTTCCTTTGAGATGATCCAGGGGCAAAGACATGTTTCATGTAAGCCAAGTATTTCCTTAATTGCTGAAAATAATAATCAGAGTTTGTTAATGCCATTCTGCTTATAACTTTGAGTTTACTATCTATTAGTTTATTGGATGAACCGGTGAAATAATTACTTTCTTAATATAAAGGTGTGCAGGTATAAAGAAGTCTGTTGATCTTGATCAACTCTCTCTCTTTCTCTCTCTCACACACACACTCTCTCTCTGTCTCTTTTTTCTTTCCATCTCTTTCTCTTGCTCTCTCTTCTCCCTCCGTCAAATAGTAGGAAATGCATTTTTTTCAGAAAGAAGGAGTTATTCATTCCTTTTCATGAAAGCACTACGTATGTCACATTACACATATCTAAGGAATCTCTCTTAACAAATTCCAGCAAACATAACATTTAGTGGTTTCTCTTATCTGGCTCTTCCGCTCTGCCCTTTGGTGAAACGTTCTCCTGGCACGCACAATCCCTCTCACTTTGATTTCCCCTCGGCTAAACTGCCCTCTGCCATGGCTTCCCATTTCTGCCCGTTCTCCTCATTTTCAGCTCCACCAACTGGCAGCAACCGCTGAAATAGCCTTTTAGCCAAGTTTTGAGGAGCAGAGAATGATGGCACAAAACCCTTTAAAAAATGTTCCCCATAGACAAATATTATTTCCTCATTGACTCTTTAATAGGTTTTCCGAATCTAGAAAACATAAAATATGAATGAACAGTAAAATGGTTCATTCATTTCTAACCACTTTACAATTAGCTCATGATATTACTGAATGTTTTATGAGATTTTTGTAAAATTGCATTATAATAAGATTTTGAAGCCATTTCTAAATATTATGTTATATGATATCTGTTGGTAATAAAAAGTATCTATGATGTAGATAACATAGTGTAAACCTTCAATTAATGCCATGATATAATATTACATATAGTAAACCTTCAGAGCATTTTGAATATCATTACGTTAAGTTAACTGAATGCCCGAACTTCAGTCCCTCTAATTACAGAGATGGCTGTGTCCAACCCCCCACTGCAAGCCAACAATGAAACTACATTTTATTCATTTTATGGGGTTAGTGGGGGTCTCTATAAAATAGCTTGAAAACAGGAAAACCAATAGTGGGAATAGACCTAAAACTCAATTAATTTTGGAGCTATTAATGCTTAATGCTGGAGGAAGAATTCAAATCAGTTGCAGATTCCTTCCTGTTTGGTTAGCGTGACCGTAACCAATTACAACTGAACTCTGCCACGGCTTCACTTCCTGTACCTCAGAGAGAGAGAGAGAGAGGGAGGGAGGCAAAGAGAGTGAATGAGAGAGAGAGGGAGAGGGAGAAATAGATAGAGAGTGAGAGAGGCAGAGAGAAAGAGAATGAGAGAGAGGGAGAGAGAGAGGGATGGGTGAGAGAGTGAGGTTGGGAGGGAGATGGAGAGAGATATTTGTTACAGATCAAAAAAGACCAAAAGATAATTAAAGACACAAGTTTATGTAACAAGTATGGCATGTCAGAGTCAGTTGAATATGTTCTGTGTTATCAATCTCATATCTAATGCTCTGTTAGACTCTGCTCATCCACTCAGTGTGGATTGAAAATGCATTCCAACGATGTTCTCCTCCATGCGCCACACAGTTATGACATCTTTCGCAATGGGTAGAAGAGTACAGGAGAATAGATGTTTTGTTGTCTGAGATCAGGCACTGGACCTGTAAGCAGGAGGTTGCAGAAAATATTATTTTCCACTGAAGAATCATATAAATGAAAATAGGTTAGAACATGTAAGCTATGCGAGTTACCTAGGATAAAGAATGACCCTCTTATGAAATTAATAATGTAAAATATGTCTGTCTGGGCATCAAAGTCATATCTGTCCTACATCACAAGAAATAAATTCAAAACAAATGGATGTAAGCTATTCCTTTAGTCTGAGTTTCCCTTGTCTGCTTTTTGGACTGTTCTCTTGGTTTGGGCATTTTAATAACTTTCTGCCCCATATTGGAAACTGAGTTCTACCCTAGAGGTGAGTGTAATTCACATTTCAGATGATTGTTTATATGATGTGGAATTAGAGTTAAGCGCATTGGGATCCTGTAGATGTGATTACAAGAGTGAGGGCACAGTAAGAGGGATTCATTAACTCTGGTTCTCTCTGGTAATTGGGTCTGTGCGCTCCATGTTCTGAGAGCTATCACCGTGCACAGTACAGTACCCCTCTCCTGATGTCCGATGGGAAATACTTTCAACATGCAGGTGATGATTAAAGTGTGGTAGTCAATATGCACTCAGTGAGCACTTTATTATGTATTTTTAGACTGATTAAGTCGCCTATCCACTTAGAGGTTTGACATGATGTGTGTTTGGAGATGCTCTTCTGCATACCACTGTTGTAATGTGTGGTTATTTGCGTACTGTCACCTTCCTGTCAGCTTCGACCAGTCAGGCCCTTGTCCTCTGACTTTTCTCATTAACGACGCGTTTCTGCCTGCAGAACCGCTTCTCAATGGATGTTTTTTGTTTACACCATTCTCTGCAAACTCTAGGGACTGTTGTGTGTAGAAAATCCCAGGAGATCAGCAGTCTGATACTCAAACCACCATATCTGGCATCAACAATCATTCCACGGTCAAAGTCACTTAGATCACATTTCTTCCCCATTCTGATATCTGGTCTGAAAAACAGCTGAACCTCTTGACCACCTCTGCTTGCTTTTATGCATTTAGTTGCTGCCACACGATTGGCTGATTAAATATTTCTATTAACAAACTGGTGCATATGTCTACCTAATAATGTGCTCACTGAGTTTAACCTTCAGCAGGTTTTTAAGCCTCCTGAAAAATCATTATTTTATGGTTGTATTACTTCCCTTTTCTCAAAGCAATTTGTTCCTATTTTAGTCATGAAAAAATAATGATGACCATAATAAATATATACTCAGTTAATCTACACATGATAGTCTAGTTATGCCATTATTGCAGGAGTAAAAAAATCACATTTATTAAATCAGGATCATTTGCGACATTTCATGAATTAATTTATGATTGATGATTTATCATTTATTTATTATCTCTCCAGTCAAGCAATTTGTTGTCATTGTTCATAATAAACTTGGCACAAATGCACAAAGTAAGGAAAAAAAACAAGCTTTTGCATTTACGTATTTGTTGATTTCTGGTAAATTTCTCAAAACAACTATCCATAAAATCTGCATTTCATTCTCCCAACAGGTGTTTATAGTATGAATATTGTCAGCGTTAGGAGGTGTGCTGGAACCGTCTGAGATTGGAAGCACTGTTGAGCTATCTAAGTGAATGATTGCATTCATTAAGAAGAAAGGAAGGGACAAATAGTCCCTGCTTTTTTAGTTGGAATGTACTTAGGCTGCATCAGTAATAAGAAAAACAGGCCGATATACGGTCATCAATCAATGCCCCGGCTTAGCCGCCCAGTTAGTTTTTCACAGATCTGATTAGAGGCTTCACAGTTTATCAGCCTTGGGCTGTAGCTTTAGCAGCCGTGCCTTTACAAATGATCAGTCACTACGGAGTGTCCGGAGTAATGCTACTGGACAGTGGACAGTGGACAGGGGACAGGGCACAGGGGACAGGGCACAGGGGACAGGGGACAGTGGACAGGGGACAGAGCACAGGGGACAGTGGACAGGGGACAGAGCATACGGGACAGGGGACAGTGGACAGGGGACAGGGCACAGGGGACAGTGGACAGGGGACAGGGCACAGGGCACAGGGGACAGTGGACAGGGGACAGAGCATACGGGACAGGGCACAGGGCACAGGGGACAGTGGACAGGGGACAAGGCACAGGGGACAAGGGACAGAGCATACGGGACAGGGCACAGGGCACAGGGGACAGTGGACAGGGGGCAGGGGACAGGGGGCAGGGGACAAGGCACAGGGGACAGGGGACAGTGGACAGGGGACTGGGGACAGGGGCATGGGCAGATTACCTTTACCATGAAGCACAAACACGCCACACGCTGGCTGCTCACTCATTCTTAAGAAGTATGAAAACCTACCGTAAAGTTCTTCTATAGAATTACTCAGTATGCATTTATTATATATATATTTTACATGGAGCATTTATATGGTGCCAAAGATATTTTCTTTTGTTTGGATAAATGATATCTGGCCAAGTTCAGTAAAAAAATATGTTTTGTAGTGTGACAATGAAATACCTTTTCTAATTTCAGGGATGTGAATTAAATCCATCATACTATGGAACAATCAAAATGTTCGGTTTTCTGTTACATTTTCATTCAGGCACTTAGCAAATGCTCTTATTCAGAGCTAGTTACACAGCTTATATGTACAATTAATCAGCACAACAGGATATTCAGTGTATCCTGAAGCAGATCAGGGCTGTACTTCTCATGGCACAATTGTGTGGAGTAAAATGCGGAACAGCTCTTTTTTACTACAGCCCATGTTACAGATTTTGTGAGTGCTCCAGGTTTTACATACGTAGTGTGGATATCCATTTAACTGAGTTAAATGTCTTACTGGAGAGTATAACAGGCACTATATTGGCTGTGGCTTGAGTTAACGGAGGACTATGTCGCAGCAGGAGGTTTTAGTGTGTGTGTAAATTTGTGTGTGTGTGTGTGCATGCGTGTGTCTGTGTGCACATGTATGTGTGGGTGGATTGGTGGGTGAGGGGCTAAGTTCCACCCTTTCAGTATTTAAGCAAAGCACAGAGATGTCACGCCATCCTTCTGTTTTGAATGTTTTGCCTACAGCTGTCAGAGAGGAAGCTGGTTTACTCACGCACCACAGAACCTGACAGCCTGCCGCCATCCACGTCGCCATTCTTCAAACATGGCGGAGTCCTTAACTAAGGCTTACGCAACACATGCAGATCCTTGGAGTCATTCATTTAGCAACGCGCACACGCTACAGCTGCCTGACGCTCAACAGACCCGCCAGTCTAATGCCAATGCACTTTCAGTGGGAATGTTCCGGAACATCATGGACTTAGTGATAGGCGAAAGAAAAAAAAGCACAAATAAAACTATTATAATAAAATAAATATAGCACAAACCTTTTGAAAACTGTAGTCAGTCATATTGCACATATTTTCCCCTCCAGGGCAACATTGTATCTGTCACGCCAGGCTTTATGCTTTTTATAGACAAAACAAAACAAACAAATAATAATGATAAATATGTAATGAAGTTGGCATGAAATGCTGCCTTGTTTATCCAGTAGCAGACACTGGACCTGATGGGGCTGGCAGGGGTGGGTTGGGGCGGGGCAGACTGTGGCTCGACATATCTACAAGCTGTTTCCAATAAACTGTTAAATTTGATAAAGAGGGTGCTATTATATTACAATCGCCAGAAGGCAATTGGTCTTCCAATATCATGAATACGTTTCAGCAGATAATAACATTGCAACTTATAATTGCTGCAAAAAATCCAAAACAAAACAAACAATGCCTGATAAAAATATCTGGAAACAAAGTCCCAGGTGTGATCTGTGTGAAACAACAGTCCAGTCATATTATAATATATTTATGTTGTTCATTTGTGTTAAGAGGTTGCAGATCTTACAGAATTATTAATCACAGAAACCACAAAAGATGATCAGTGGGAGGTCTAAAACAAAACATTTTGAAAGCACTACTTTCAATCTAGCATTCTTTTTTGTTATGTCAGTCAGTAAATAAAGTCAGTATAACAATTAATCATTTGGTTCTAACAATGTCCAGTAGTGTTCAAAGAAATATTCTTTTATCATATGACCACATTTTCCATGTGAAACAAGCTATTTATTGATGACAGTTGTTTATTCAAAGACAAATGCTCCCTTTGAAGCAATCCAGTTCAATCATTCACTGAAACCCAGAATAGAATACAATATGTAACTGAATAAAAAGTAGTCTCATGCAAAATTAGCTACTTCTTGTTCAAGGCCTTTATCCAGGACTTGTATTTCATGTATATAGCTGCATATTTAGTGAGGAAGTTTTACAGTAACTTTTGACATTTTTAGGCATTTGGCAGATGGTCTACAAATTATTGTATACATCCACAGCTTGCATTCTTTTTACAATCCCTTTATAAAGCAGGATATTTTACTGAAGCAATTAAGGTTAAGTCCCAAGATTAAAACAGCAGGACCCCACCTGGGAAATGAGCCTGAAGCCAGTTCCTTTACCATTATACTTCACTACTGCCAAATAGTTACAAGCCTATCTGCATCTGTCCACCATATAGAAGTTCATTTACCTGAAATTTCCCAATATTTGCCTGATAGATTCACATACACGCTCACATATGATGCACCATTAGAAGTTACATGGTTACACAAAATACACAAAATATATGACATACTGAATATCTGTGATTTGGGGTATTGTTTAAGAGAATAAGTAGCAAATAAACAATAGTCAATAACCGGGCTAGGAGAATATTTTTTATTTTCCATGGGTCAGAGATAACACATGACAAGATGGATGCCAAATGGATGGAAAACAGACCAATATTCAGACAGCAAGAATCTCTCGTTTTTACCCATTAGATTCAATAAATATCCAGAATGCGATGCACACAGGGCAACCTCTGTTTATCTTTCACTTTTTTTTCTTGGCTGTTTTCAATTAGGCCGGAGGGAAGAACACAGGAGCAAAATACATTTTTTTCTGTTCGCCGAGTTTGACTTTGTAGCATGCATATCCCTCCCTCATCAAGGACCAAGAGCATTTCATATGCATATATTTGTTTGATTAAATTACGTTCTTTTATATTCAATATTTTTCTAAATCCAAGAAAAGTTCTATTGAATTTGCATGTTGTATACATGTCAGTGTGATCCTTCACATTCCATAGTAATTCCCAATGAACTGTAGGATTCAGGTGTATCACAACGGATAAAGAAATCAATAAATGAATAATGATTACATTCCTGGATAAATAAGTATGTAAGTAAACACAATCATATACTGACATTTGCTAACATTCCTTAAATAAAACAAGCGATTATGAATAATCAAATGGGAATAATAATTTAAGCTGTCCATGATCCTGCAGTTCCTTATGCTTCATTGGTCCATAATGAGGCAGTTATAATTAAGCAAAAGTTGCAAAAATGTAATATACTATCCTGACACGGAAAACCCTTGGCATGTAATTAAAGCAGTATTTAGACTTATTAAAACATTTTTGATTTACCTGATAAATTAATTTGGACCTTTGGGTTCCTACCATCTCCTTAATGTTATACATAGTGTTGACCAAATTCACAGCATGTACATTCTTATGACTAACTAAGAACCCCAGAGGGTAACAAACTATAAGCATAGGCCTACCTCTCTACAGGTAACACTGATCTTTTCCTCATCTTGCAGCCATAAACTCCTGTATTACCAGAACTGGGAATGGGAATAAAGACTGAGCAGTTTAACTCACTGTAAAACAAGTCATGAGGGAGACTGTCTGTTAACCTCCACCGGGGCAAAAACAGGCATTTCACTTTAAGAAGGGCAAATTGCCAGAATAAATCATGCCTGACATCAGTCAGCTGTAATGTATTATACGAGCTTTACAGTAAACCTCCCCATTTAACCCCGCACTTAATGGCCTGCACTGACTCATTGGTTAATAAGGATATCAATAAAGGGCCAAGCACTCGACAACAACAACTCCCAAGTTACAATCAGTATAATCTGTACAATCAACACAACACAAACGATCCTTTGGGATAGTGAGAGAGAAACCACGGGCTGGTGATTTCCTGTGGGGCTAACCCGGGGTGTCATTAAATCAACATTACAGTGTTATGGGATTTCTTTTACTAGATACACAGCCCCCTCCACAACTATCCACACGCTAGATAAAGATGACCAAGGAAGGCAGCATCACACACTTTTCCCAGACATTGTGATTTTCCCAGCAGTCAACCCCAGTGTGCGTGAGTGTAGCGTGTGGCAGCAGTACGGACCGACTAGTCCGTCGTACCCCTTTAATCCACGGTGAGCTGGGGGAGAACTCTCCCGCTCCTGGATCACGTTATACGCCGTGCTAACACAAGAGGTCCTAATACAATTTCTGACCCGTGTTCCAGCAGAGAGACAGGCCTGCAGGGACTCCCAAACTCAGTTCCAACTTCCAATATTTCTTCTTTATATATTGTGTAAAATGTCCCCTTTCGGGAAATTCTGCAATAAAAGGAGTGTTATTTATCATTACAAAGCTCTTTATCATTCAGTCAATAAAAAGGCGCTCTTCCACCCCCACTTTCTACAGTGAGCTAGAAAGCAGGAGCGGGGGGTGGGCAGGGTGTCAGGGGCTGAATCATGACCAGACTGAGCTTTCTGACTAACATGTGCATAAAGGCCTAAGGTGCACATTCCTATCTGAAATGTGTCCTTTATCTTTACACTGTAATACCCAAGACAGCCTGTCCCCAAAACCTGCCTGGGCTCATTTCTTTTAGTTGGTAAAGTTTATGATTGATTAAGCTATTTAAAAAGAAAAAAAAATTACCATTTTGCTAATGTCCTACATTTTTAGAACTTTTAGAACTTTTTAGTTTTACTTGACTTTCATGATGTTGAATTATGTGATTTATTTAAAGATTCCACAAATGTAATTGCTCACCATAAAATATTTTCATAATGATCCCAGAATCTTTTTCACGTGGCCATTGTAGGTAACTCCCCACTACAGGATTAAAGATGACTAACACTGTGTGATAGATACATCTCTGTCTGCCGTAGGATGATAAATTCTGGCAAGGCTCTCAGAGAGCAGACATATTGATTTTTCAATGATTAATAAGTGGGAAATAATTGTATTTTATTAAGATGGATGGGGTTTCATTTAGGCTGGCTTCTCTTCATTGGGAATCAAATTTTAGAACCACTCCCTTGGCAGTAATGACAACAAGGCCTCTGGTGATGGTTCCTGATTGTGTGTGTGTGTGTGTGTGTGTGTGTGTATGTGTGTGTGGTGTGTGTGTGTTTGTGTATATGTGGGTGTGTTTGTGTGTGTGTGTGGTGTGTGTGTGTGTGTGTGTATATGTGGGTGTGTGTGCGTGTGTGTGCGTTTCTGAGTGTCAATTTTACCTTGTAAGGAATGCTTGTGGTAAAGATATACAATTCTGCAATATATGCTATGTGCGATTTTGAGCACTAAACATGTTGACATTGTTAATGACCACGTCAGAGTTGAACGTGCCAATTCAGGGGCATCAACGGTGTTCCTCTGAAAGTGACTCACAGTACATTTCACAGTAAGAATTTATCATATTGTATCAAATCATTATCAAATCAGATGATATTCAGTGCACGGTGAATCCAAACTGTTGCCCAAATACAAAAACTCTTTTAAAGTGGTTCTTTCAAAGAATGTCTGGACACTGGCCCTTGTAAGAACCCTCTGAGCTGTAGGAAAGCCATTCATGGTCTTTCACAGCTCCGCCGCTCCTCGGATTGGCTATACAATCACTTTCACACGTCGTGTGTCATTTTAATGCTCATTTAATGGCCATGAACTTTCCAATGACATCCTTTCCAAGTTTCTGTCATGGCCCATCAAAAATGGTAATTGTAAATTGATTGATAGTCAGCTGAGGGTGTGAGCATGGGTTATGTGATGGGTAATTGGTAAGAGAGAACAGATTCCTTTAATGAATATATCAATAACAACTGACAGCTGAGAAAGCAACCTTGCAATTGCAGATAGGCATGAGCTCTGCTCAAAAATCACAGCCTTCCCTTGTGTTCTTTTGCTGTGACACACTTAGCTGTGGATAAGTGGCCGAGTGAATGTCTGGATCAGCACAATTACACGGCTGGAAAAAAGTCATTTTTTATCTTGAATGAAAATAGTACACATCCTCTATCACTGGCAAAAAATCTGATGAAAGTATAATTTACATATTTTTTTAAAGTTTTATAATTGAAGGCATCATTCACATCATTCAGTTGTACTGTCTTTGTTCCTGATGAGTTATGTTCTGTATGATGTCATATGAATAGTTGGCATCAGATGACTGGAAACAGAGTCAGACTATGATGATGCTTATTAAGGCCTAGAAGTCCACTGAGTTACCTACCCAGAGTAACCTTATTTAGTTAGCACGGAGCCATTAGCGTTACCCGGTGGGTAGGTGGGATTACTCGTGTCTCAAGGTCCCTTACATTCCAGGGTTATTTGGGTTGCCTTGCAGAAGCACACAGATGTCTGATGGGAAATATGTATTCCCCTACAGCCAATCCTCTGGTGTAGTTTGAGTGATGTCACAGGAAGTGTTTGCCTGGTAATTAGAATATAGCCAGCTAAATCAGTGAGACTGGAGCAGCTGCAGGTCTATTTAAGAACACAGATCATGATTTGGCGTACAATGAACGCTGAGAAATAACCCCTTTACTTATCTTCCTTTCTATCTTCTAAAGGTCCACTGAAACAAGAATTTTTTAAGCATATATTCAAGCATGTAAGCATATATTCATGCTTTACTATATTCATTCTTTACTTGAATTTAGATTTACATCCATGGAAATTCATGGGCAACTGAACACTTTCGAGCTGATTGTGTTCTCTGTAGAAAGATGATGTTTTGAGTCATGCTGGACTGTACTGTTTTCAGGGCAGGCTCCATGTCATCAATGTCAGATTTTATTTTTTTTGGTCTTTGTTCCAAAAACAGAATTCTCACGGCTGAAAGTCTGTTCTCATGGGTAGTTAAGTATTTATTTATTTATTTATTTATTTATTTATTTATTTAGACAGAAATATGGACAACAATTTTTACTAACCCGTGTGGAAGGACTTGTCAGAAAGACAGTAAACACATGTACAATAAATAATTACCCCCGACAGATGAATGCAATTATGGGAAAACAGTGAACATTCCGACACCATCTATACCCCTTCGCTGTGGTACGTTCAGCAGATTAGGCCCCAGATCTGGAAACAGACGGCATTAAAATAAATGTTTCCCTGCATCATATCCGGATCCATAGGGATTAACCTTTTGTTCTATTTATGGACAGGGTATGCACACTACTTGAGCACTAGACATCTTTCAGGTTAAGCTATATGCTGTTTGAATATGATAAAGATGTCAAATTATCCAGTGTGAAAAGTGTGTTTAGGCACTTTGACATAATAATAAATGCTCTGCACTGACAGAATTATCGTTTACACAGTTGCGCATGTATTGTTTGTATTTAATGTTTTGTATTTGAATAAGTATTTCTCTCATGATGTGGAGAGTGGTGCGCTGAAGGATGTAATGCACATTTACAGTATGCTGGGGTAGGAGTAGAATGTGCTAAATGAGCGTGAATAATAATAAAACTTCCCTACGAGAAACATTCAAGATTATCCCTTTTATTTCTCAGCAGAAAATGTGCTTCTTAATTAGTTTAAACTTTGTTAGTTTATAAAAGTGCTACTAATCGTACAGACCAAACAGTATTTCAGAAAGGAAAAATACAACATCGGGTTTTTAATATGGGACATACAGCATTTAGACATAGAATGCTTATTGTTTTGTTTATTGGCTTGTTATTTGTATGCTAATTGAATTAGGCAGCACAGTTTGTGGCACATATTTACCACAGACATGTATTAATCAGCATCCCTAATGGGGTAATGCTGTATATCTGGGAGCCATTATCTCCCCCCAGAACACACCATACTTACATCAGTTATATACCAGCTTCTGCATTTAATCTTCACATCAGGACCTTGCTCATTTTAACCTTTTCCCTCCCTGCTCGTTTATTTGTCTTTGTCTTGCATGGCCTCCACATGCTAGCCTTTCCGTGGACAGTTTATATCCATGAGGAGCTGGACAGACTCTCTGGTCTGACAGGGGTTCAGACTGGTCCAGCTGATGAGTAGTATTGGTCTCCCCCAGGGAAAGCGACCAGTATATGACTGTAGTTCTCCCTGACGGAGAGACACCAGCTCATGACTGTAGATCTCCCTCAAGGAGAGAGACCAGCACATGACTGTAGATCTCCCTCAAGGAGAGAGACCAGCACATGACTGTAGATATAGCCCAGGGAGCGAGACCAGCACATGACTGTAGATATACCCCAGGGAGAGAGACCAGCACATGTTGGTAGATATACCCCAGGGAGGGACCAGCACATAACCAGGGAGGCCAGAAGTGAAATTCGACCCTTCCCTGGAACTTACCTGGCGTGCAAAGTTATTTTTTAAATTCATATAAAGATTTTTTTATTGAATGAAACATAAATTTTAGAATAACATGCCTTGTAATTGTACAAGAGGATGAGAGGAGAGTCTTGCAACTTGATAATAAGTTTTGTGATAAAATATAAATATAATAATGTCAATAATAATATTACTACTTATTTCAGAATCTATATACAATAATTATGTCATTGACTGTACAGTATGGTTCAGAAATATGGTCAGCTGAAATTCTGCTGTAAAAGATGTGCAGAAGCTTTCAGGCTCAGTTGGTGGACGACTAGCAGACAACTGAGACCAGATAGTAAAGAATTAAAGGTAGTTGGTGAACAGTGCTTCTACTGCAGTGCTGATCTGTGAAACGCAGGCAGACCAATGGCTGGCAGCCTGGCACTGACAGCGGTTTGATATACTGTAAGATTGCTATTGCTTGGTAAGAAATGGTAATGGCCATGCTTATTTTGAGGTTGGTATAGCTCAGCCTCCCATAGGAGAATATCTTGGTTACTGTGCTATACTGCAGCCAAACTTAGCCAGAGCACAGGCTGGTAGAATCTGGCCCATCACTGATATTCCCTGGGTCTCATTTACCAGTGTCATGCTTAATTAGGTCATCTCTCCAATGCAAAATGAAAACCATGGATGAACTGAAGGGTAAGTGCACTCAAATGTGGCACAGGGGAGGCCTGTAGTGTAGTGGTTAAGGTAAATGACTGGGACACACAAGGTTGGTGGTTCTAATCCCGGTGTAGCCACAATAAGATCAGCACAGCCGTTGGGCCCTTGAGCAAGGCCCTTAACCCTGCATTGCTCCAGGGGAGGATTGTCTCCTGCTTAGTCTAATCAACTGTACGTCGCTCTGGATAAGAGCGTCTGCCAAATGCCAATAATGTAATGTAATGTAATGTAATGCACAGTTGTTTTCAGAATGGGACAGGGACTCAGTTCAGTATAACTATAATCAAGACCAAACTACATCTACAATGGAGTGTGCTAAAATAATTTAAACAGCTTCATATTTGAAGTCAAGAATTGCCATTGTATTGAAGTATAAATACAATAATTATTCCTAAATTTAAAGGCAAAGCAGAAGCTGATTGGTAGCATTTGATTGCGCAATCCTGCTGTCCGCCATACCTCCGGTCCTCAGGCATTCGGATACACGCGGAATTACTGCATTAGTTTAATCTATTTGTTTGTTTATATGGGTAAATCATAGATTTTACTTTAAAACAGGAGGTTTTCATTTTCCGTTTACTGAGGAAGCGCCATGAAAAGTTAATCAATTCCTGCTGAACCTCAAACCATCTTGACTGATTGAGTAACGGTTAGTTAAGAAAAACCATGTTGCCGGACAATACATCAGAAGTCAGATTGTATCATGAAGCCATATCCAACAGAGACATAGACTGATGGTTCAGCAGCCGTCCCAGCAGAAGAACAGCACGATCCCTCTTCATCCAGGTGTCCTCAAGAGGCACACCCCTTTCTTAAATTTCAGGGCAATAAATTAAACAGCCCAGCTCAGCATACCTCTATCTTGTCGCCTGCACTTGTTGAGACGAGCACCAAAGACATTTCACAATTGACAATGTAATGAATAATGCAACAGCTGCCTGTCCTGGCGTTATTATCTATGTACCCGATCAGTTCCTTATTCAGCTGCAGCTTCTACAGGGCTGGATATGCACTGACAGGGCCGTTAAAGGAGAGGAACAGCAGGACCGTACCTGGGTAACAAACCTTCAGCCTGCTTTAACGAGTCTTCCTTACACACCAGGCCCATAAAGCTAGACGATGTAAAGCTACACACTTCCTGCTGTGAAGTCCATCTCTGTTATCCTGGTTCTCTCTACCTCACATCACCTGGTCTTAGAGTTCAGCAGCAAAGTTGAGGTAACTCTACTCTGTCCTGGACTGCTAATGATGTGCATGTAGTCCAAACCTGTGCAAACAACTGACACCTCAACTGCCTGCAGAAATATATGACTTGAGTGTAATTCAGCTGCTTTCTTATTTAAGCCTGGAGCGTGTGCAGATGAAAATGATTTTACTGCTCAGTCTTAGAAAATGTACAGATGAATGTGAAACAATATGCATTTTTTTCTCTCCATTCATCTTTCAAGAGCTATTTAACAAGAAATCAGTTTGTTATTAGACTTAATTTGAGCCTAATTAGAGTCTTGACCTATGATACTGACCTTATCCTTAAAGACGCAGAACACAAACAAGAAAAATCAGCTTAATTGCTCTAAAAACTCTTTTTGTAGCAAAGTAATTGGCCCTCTGTGAAAGAAATAGATCCACAGAGAATTCAGTGCAAACAGCAATCAGACACTGGCAGTATGGCCATTGGCCCCTATTAACACAGAGGAAACCCAAATAAGAGTTGCAACAGCAGTAAAAAGATGAAGAAAACCCTCACAAAGGAAATGTAATATAAGTGTGTGGCAGGGTAGTTCCCAGACAACGTCTTATCATTCCTATAAAGAAATATTGCATTTCAGGCAAATGCATTTAATTTGCTCATGCGCTCTATTGCAAAAGTAAGTCTTTCCGCAAATACAATTCAAACAAAAAAAATGTAACAGCATAACAATAAAAATTAGGTTTAAATGACTTGGATGATGATGTATTATAATAATGCACTGAAGCCACTCTAGGTCTTACCATCTCTTATCCCATGATGCATGCTTGCAGAAATCAGAAATAAATCGTAACTTTTTTCATCTTAAATTTGTGGAGCAGATATTCTCACTTGGGAGCCCCCCTCCCACCCTCTCTGACAGGGTTAACATCAGTGACTCCTTTGGGATATAATGTAGCAGGCTGGGAAGTCACAAGCTGCCAATCAACTAGGAGTGTTTGACAAAAGCTGACAGCTTTTCTGATCCAAAATAAGCAACATAATTAATCCCAGTTTCTACTGTAGTGACTGCTGCATATTGACTGTAGTCACTGCAGGCAGTGCTGCGTTGCAGGCAGTGTTCTGGGATTGGGGCGCTTCAGTGTGATGCCGTCTGCCCTTTAATGGGAGAGTGACCTTTTGGTGACCCCTATTCTCAGTGTTCTACACACTCAACCTTTTAAGGTGTTCATTTTCAGGTCCTCACTAACCTCCGGTCATGATGATTTCTCTGAGGTAACATTATAGGCTGGAAAATGAGAACCTTAAGAAGAACATTATGAGTGATTTAATTTTCACACAAGAGGGTATTAAAAGAGGTGATGAGTGCGGATTGTGCATCTTCTTGAATAGCTGTGTAATGGTATTTATTGCCATAATGTCCAGGCTGTCTGCGGCACATATAGGGGTCATTATAAGAAAGGACTCATCTTGAATGAATAAAATTATTCACTGGCTTCAAGGCTGACTCATTTGTGTATATACTGTCCTCAGTGCTTTATATTGTCTTCCAGTGATTTCCAGTGCATTATAATGTTTCACAGTACTTTACAGTATATTCCTTGCAGTTGGGCCAAGAAAACTCAAAATATCCTCTGTATCCTTCTCTCACACCATTCATTTACATGTTTGTAATTCTCATATGTGCTTCATGATTAGAGTTAATAATGTGACTATAATAATAAACTTTGGCTGCAAGTTTCATTTCCTGTCCAGTATGGTTTGGGAATATTCAACTGTTCTGTCACACAAATAGCTATTTGTTCTTCTGTGTGCTGTGTGCGGGGTTTAAAAAAAATAGGAATGGCCAATAGTGCAATAGCCATTCACAGTCTTGCACAATATGTATTATTTACAGGGTTATTCATATATTCATATAAACTGTACTTCCCGATTGTATAAAAAATAATTATATAATATGGTCTTGAACTACAAACCCAGAAAATACAAGTTTAGACCTCCAGCCACAAGATGGCAGTGAAAGGGAAAAACAATGGCACTTACAAAGTGCCACAGTACCAAAGTGCCGATGCTCTACTGTGATAGCATAGCTATATTAAAACATCAGTGTATGAGGCCAGTTGATTGAACCAAGTGCATACTTAAAAACTGATCCAAATAATTTGGGAAACTGATTCCATGCCTATCTAACATCTGATCACAAGAGAATCTTTTAAGGCAACTCTTGGGAAGGGAGGAAGTGGCAAGCAGGAATTTGGTTAAGCCCTCCAAGAGAGTTTTAATAGGCCACTTATTCATTGATGGGATGGAATTCCTTTAGGGTGACTAAACACGGCCAGAGACAAGCTGTCAGGGGATTGGGATGTCTGTGTGATGCCCTTGCCTCTCTGTTTGGACCAGCTTTTGTTGGTAGGAAACATAAACCCTTTCCTTTCTTTAAAAAAATGAAATGAAAGGCTGACGGACAGAAACAGCTCTATATAAAGCATGGACTTGATTAAGACTGAGTTGTGTATTTTTGTCATTGCCTCGTAAAATGAGTTTTCACTATTCGTGATTTTATGGGTTTTATTGTAAAATGGCGATTGAACCTTGTGTTTTAGAAAAACATCACTGGGATATTCATGTGGAATTGCTGTTATATGCCTGAGTACGATCGGAGTCTGTCATTGATGTGTAATTTTTAGAAATGTGAGAATGGGCCTTTTTTCAAATCGGAAGTCAAATGTCATGTATAGAGGTCTAAGGTTTATTCACCTGAGATGAATCTGATATTTACCAGTGACAGTAAAATTCTACTTAAAAACATATTGTTTGCTTGGGTTCATATGTTTATAATTAGTATTAGGATGGACCATTGATACTGACAGGTAAATACAATTTAGTCGCTTCCTGACCAAAAGCGACCAGAAATCTCATTACTTGACTGTGTCCTGCTTAAAATCCCTTTGATAAATGCAATAAATGAGCTGTGAGCATGAAATGTTTTAAAGTGTGTTTTGAAGTATTAATAATCTCTGAACTGGAAAGAGTTGCTCAGTAAATTCACGAAGGCAGTAATTGAATCAAGTGCTCCAAGGGTCTGACACAGAATAAAATCTATTAGACCGTGACATTCCGTGAGAGAGAGACGGGCATACTGGCCTAAGACTTCGCCACAGCCTCAGTGCATTATTTATCATTTTGAATTTAATGTTCACAACTTGACTGGATGTATGGATTGGCAGTAATAATGGGAAAATATGTCTGCAGAACATTCAGAGAACCACACTTCCCCCCTGGATGAGTGATATTAGGAAGAGAGGGAGAGAGACAGAATGAGTGATGTGTAGAATGTAATATAACCCATGACCGTAGACCTCTCCTAAAGGTAAAATTCAAAATGAGCTCTTAAATCCTTCTCCATGCCAGTATTGGCCTGTATTAATCTGGCGTGCGATATTCTGCACAGCGCGCAGAAGCAGGGCAGAGGCACCGCAGTCGTATCTCATATTCAACGGCTCTCTCGCTCCCAGTCATTTCTCCTTCCAGAAGCATCCATCATTATTGTTCGTCTATTTGCAGATGTCGTTTTTTTATGAGAAATTCATTACATTCTTTACACATGATGCTGTGGCATATATGTTTTGACTAACCCTAAAGCTTGATACACTGTAGAGGAATGTAGGTTAATTAGTTTCAACGTTCGTTTCTTAAATGAAATTGTGAGACGGGGTTTTGTACTGTAGAACAGCTTTTTAGAAGTCTGTGGAATTTAATATGCATATGTGTGCATTCTGTACAGTGCATAAGCTACTTCAGTGAGTCAGCATCCAAAATGCAGTAAAAGATTTTAGCTCCCCCCCACAGACCAACTGATTTGCTGTGATTTTAAAAATACACAATTTCTGCAAATAAATGAATGCAACATACTCTATGTAAATAGTGTTCATGACACAGTTTATAACAAATATTTAGTGACCTGAAGCAGTATCTCTTCTTATCTGAGAGATCTCACAACTTCTGTACTTAAACAAATTCCCCCGAATCACCCCAATGCTGGTCCTTATCTGCCATCTGTAATTACAACCTTGGCCGGGAGTGGGCAAGTCTTAAGTGCTGCATGGACAGATCTCTTTAACCACTGTGGCCACTTGGGGAGAATAGCATAATCTCCCCTTTCAACTGCTTGAGTTCACAGTTCTTTTCTCTGGCGACAATACAGCCATTGTAGTACCCACGGACCCCACCCTCTCTCCTCCCTCCCTCCCTCCCTCCCGCCTCTCCCCCCTCCCTTCTTTTGCCCCTATGAGGTGTATTGCTCTGACCCTGGCCCATCAATCTGTTTCCACTGGATAATGATCAGTAATCGCTGTCTTTCAGAGGGAGTCTATAAAACGGCGTGCAGGCTCCGGCCCTCCCCAGGGAGCACCTTCTGTTCACTCCCATTAGATGTAATCCCGGCCCAGCGCTCGGCCCCGGCCGGAGCCCGGCCCCGTCGATTCTTCACGGCCCTCGTGTTGAAAAGGAGAGCTAAACGCTGTGCGGAGGCACTCAGTGGGACGGCTTTCACAGCCAACGCTACATCACGAGCGTCTGTCGCTCTCATTAATACAGACCCTGCATTACATAGAGCTCCCTGAGGGAGGGAGGGAGGGAGAGAGGGAGAGAGAGAGAGAGAGAGAGAGAGGGAGAGAGAGGGAGGGACAGAGAGAGAGGGAGAGAGAGCGAAAGAGTGAGAGAGAGGGAGAGAGAGAGAGTGAAGGAGAGAGAGGGAGGGAAAGAGAGAGAGAGTGAGGAAGAGATAGAGGGAGGGAGAGAGAGATAGAGAGAGATAGAGGGAGAGAGAGACAGAGGGAGAGAGAGGGAGAGAGAGAGAAAGGGAGAGATAGAGGGACAGAGAGAGGGACAGAGGGGGAGGGAGGGAGAGAGAGGGAGAGATGGAGGGGGAGTGGGAGAGAGAGAGGGAGCGAGAGGGGGAGAGAGAGAGCAAAAGAAGATTAAAAGACCAACTCATTCAACAGTCTTGGAATGGACTAGCTGGATGTGTGGTACATGGAGCACATCTATAGGTGTTATGGTGTGGATGGGTTTCTTGAAGAAAAAACTGATTGAGTGTGCCGTCTTTTATTTAAAGACTTGTAAATGGCTGATCTATAAGAAACATGCACACATCAGACAATAAGTCAGTTGATGGATAAGGTGACCCTTCGGCTGCTGGAGAAAGGCCTGTCTGGCCTGTTTTTATCGATGTGAGCTGAAAGCTTTTACGCGCTGAGCAGATGCCTATTGCAGGGTTGGCACCATGCATGGGCGGCCCAGATGGAGTCGATCCACCCCTTAATGGGGCAGGACAATGGGGAAAGGATGCGGAGTCGCACGTGCTTGTCCTGCGCCATTCAACCACCACAAAAGAGGCTTGTAGGAGGGGAGTGCTGGGGAGGGGCGCACTGACTGCTGGGAAATGTCACGGCTGTAAACCAGAGACCTGGTCCAGCCAGCCACCCTGTCAGTACAGCTTAATGGTCACGCAACGACACCAAATTAACAAGTTCCCTTTACAACTGCCAAAAAGTACCTCATTCATTTTCAACAAAGATTTCTAGCTTTGTTATGCATAAAAATCACTAATGTTTTGGCTATTGCTGTGGTCAGGGTGAATAGGCCAGTCAGAGATTATTTTTTGCTAAGAAATAGCAGATTCCTGTCTGAAAAAGCCATTCCTGCATGTTATGAAACAAAGAAAACACAACCAGAAACCTGGAATTCACCTATTACGTGACATAATCTTGCTTTATGGAGTAGCTTGATACTTTTTATAGCCTGTGCTTTATATTCAGTTGTAATTGTGAAAAAATAAACACAGCGTATAAATAGTAAAATGGAACAGGAGAGGCTAAACAAACATCTTTAACAAGTACGAGATAACTTCCAGTCAATCTTAGTGGACTGGGCTTGCGCAGAACGGAACCAAGCTCTGCACTGATATAAAACCACAAGGACCCAAACGTGCATCAGCATGGGCTAATTCCTGAAAAACACAGTTTAGTCATCCTCACACAAAAGCAGAACCTCTCTGAGTGTTCTTCTGTTCTCCACAGCTGGGGCTCGGAGCTGAGCAATGGCTATGTGTCACAAGCCAAGCTCTGACCTCTGACCCTGGCAGCATCACCAGCTGAAGGCCATAATGCTGCCTCCTCTTTAGGTGCTTGGCCTAATAAAGGCTAATTTCCTCCATCAGTGAAGCTGTCACAGCAGGCTTCCAGTGACATAACTGAGAGGGCTCCCTCGCCCGCAGAATCCTGACCTCACACACTTCTTTCATTCATTTTAAAGTGTTTCTTTTCTGAAATGTCCAGGGGTGAGATACTATACTTGATTTGTAAAGCACAGTGGCTTGGGAATGGCAGTTTCTAAGAGAAATTACATTATTGTCCATATTTTGTTTTATTCAGAGAGTGGCCATTTCCCATGCTCTATATGAGTGAGTACTGTACGTCTTCACCTGTCAGGTATCCTGCACTAATCGTCCTGTTGAAGGATACAAATGTGATCAGAAAATTTCACAGAAAATTTCCTCACTCCATCTGCTGAATGGCTTGTCACACACACAACTATAGGAATAAACAACAGTAATCCAATTCAGGAATAAAATTTAGGAATAAAACACATGAATAAACTACAGGAATTAAGCACAGGTGATCAGCAGTGAATAAACCTCACTGAATGGTGCTCGCTCATGCAGTAGCCAGACCAAAGGACAAGCTGGAGGAACTTCCTGTTCCCTTCTGAAAGAGGCAGAGTGCTCTGCATGTGACAGGAAGTTGGGTCACAGGTCAAAGGCCTCGGCTCAAATCTAAAGCAGCTGCAACTACGAGAGCATCTGTGTCCTCGGGCTGTTACACTGCTGACCGCTGAGGTGACAGCGAGGCAGTAGCTTTAGAAACACACTGCACATAACCGCACGAATACTTCCTGCTTTATATTCCATCTAACCACAAAACCAGTTTCCCCTTAACACTGCATCTAATGACAAAATCAGTTTCCCCTTAACACTGCATCTAATGACAAAATCAGTTTCCCATTAACACTGCATCTAATGACAAAATCAGTTTCCCCTTAACACGGCATCTGACTACAAAATCAGTTTCCCCTTAACACTGCATCTAATGACAAAATCAGTTTCCCCTTAACACTGCATCTAATGACAAAATCAGTTTCCCCTTAACACTGCATCTAATGACAAAATCAGTTTCCCCTTAACACTGCATCTAATGACAAAATCAGTTTCCCCTTAACACTGCATCTAATGACAAAATCAGTTTCCCCTTAACACTGCATCTAATGACAAAATCAGTTTCCCCTTAACACTGCATCTAATGACAAAATCAGTTTCCCCTTAACACTGCATCTAATGACAAAATCAGTTTCCCCTTAACACTGCATCTAATGACAAAATCAGTTTCCCCTTATCACTGCATCTAATGACAAAATCAGTTTCCCATTAAGACTGCATCTTCCTACAAAATCGGTTTCCCCTTAAGACTGCATCTAACGACAAAATCAGTTTCCTGTTAACACTGCATCAAAAGACAAAATCAGTTTCCCGTTAACACTGCATCAAAAGGCAAAATCATTTTCCCCTTAACTTGTGCTGTTTTCCTGGTCTGGCAAACTGTCATATGTACAGTTTGTATTGAGAGTGTACAGAGAGTCTGTGTCAGTATACAGAGTGATGTGCTGAGAAGTCCCTGTTGTGATGTGTACAGGTAAGAATAAAAAATCCAGACTTTCATTTGTCACTGAAGGAGAAACCTTCAATAATGATTAAATTGAACGGTCTCCAGAGAACCCAAGCTAAGAGCCAGTTTGTCTGAAGCAATTTTATTGATGTACATGTAGATAAAAAAAGTTTGACATAGCAAAAAAAAAACCAACTATTTATTTTAAGGGAAATGCAATAACTACTTGAGTAACTGCTTGAGGAAGCAGGTTTTTATCAGCCATGCCAGTACAATCACCCATTATGCAATGCAACATTGTATGGTACAAGCCATGATCTTGGGACTGATTAGCAGGATTTGGTCTGGCCTTCATCATGTATACAATTCCATTACAAGTAAACAACACCCAAGGCAATCCGAGGCGGTTCCAGTCATCCCTTTTGATGTGAAGAGAAAGCTCACTGTCAGTGAAACCAGATGGTTTTAACCGCTGAATGTGACAGTGGAATAAACCAACAAAAACCTATCCTCTATTAGAACAGAATTATAGAACTGAAAGATTATTAGCCAAACTAATAAACAACTATGAATAACATTGGTTAAAAAAATAACAAGACATAAAACTTACAGGAAATGTTTTATTAAAATATATATATTTTTTTAATTGCAGAAATTTTCTCTGGTTCTTCTTAAAGTGCTTCAAATAGTAAATAATGCTCCAGTAGACCAAGATCCAGTCCTTCCAAAGTCAAAGTCATATTTACTCTGTACTGCAACTGATATTAGGTTTCTAATTAAAATGCTTTTACACTGGACTAAAATGACTATGGGGTGAACAAGAGACAGGACCCCCTCATATCTCATATCAAAAGGCTCTACATAAATAACGGTTGTTTGGATGATGTTGCAAACAGAATACATTAAGGTAACTGAAAGTAAGAAGCTTTATAGAAGAACTTTATGATAAGAAAAATGATGTTCTCAACTTACTACTGATTTTATTACATGCCGAAGAATTCATGCCTTCCATTAATGATGTATAATATTTTTTGCATTGACAGTAGCATATTCATAATTATAAAGCTTATTGCAAGAAGCTGCCTCTGATACAACACAATCTCGTTCAGGAAGTTATGGTGGCAGATTATGTCTGAATTGGTCTCCTTAAAGATTAATGTGCTTCAGTGGCTTTGCATTGTTAATTTTAATTGTTATCATAAAACTAAATTGAGTAATGCAGTCAACAGAGACATCTCAGGGAATATTATTTTCATGTGTTGCGACAGTGCTGGCTCTCTGACAGCTGTCAGTTTATTTGTTTAGATGGTGATGGCTGTAAATTCAAGCTAATGTCTTCAATCCGAATGCTTTGTCAGAACTGTATATTTTAAGGGCACATGGAAAAGTTAGCAGGCTATCTGAAATGGAAAGGGTTGCACATAATTATACGCGCATACGTACTACAGTTGAAACTGCTGCCGGTTAATAAAACACAAACTGTTTAAGATTCAGGAGATGTGCTGCATCATGTGTCATGCATGCCTGCACCACTAGGGGGAGCTTTAATACAGCTTTCACCGCAGCAAAAAACTATTCACACACTTAAAAATAAAACAAAAACAAAAACAGAACAGAGCCTAAGCTGGAGGTTTGCGCTCTCTCAGTTTTGCCTGTTATCAAGAGCACCACGGCCGTAAGAAGATAAGCTGTCTCACACGTTCCAAAGCAAGTGAATGGCGTGCGTCTCCAGGCTAGAAAGATGAGCTACGGCAGCAATCCTACAACTGAATGATTATCTAGAGGAAGGAAACCTACACCTCTCTCAGCCCTGAGTCAAAGGGAGGACTAGGGAGAATTAGGTTTGTATATCATCTTTGTTTTTGATATCACTTTCCTCAAATTCAATATAATCCTGTTATGAAAGAGTTTAGGTTGATCTCTCAAAAAAAAAAAAAACCTTATTAATACTGTAATGTATATGTATACACAGGTAAACATTCATTTACAAACAAAGGTTCTGTTTGTGTGTCAGCTGAAAAATGCATACCAAATAAAGCAGTCATGGAGTTGATTAAATCTGTATATAGAAACCATTGTATATGTATTAATGCTGCCACTATGTATGACATATGAACTGACACTTAATATCAGATGGCTACGTGAGAAATGTCTGTATCAAGTCAGGCATAGAAATACATTAAGAATTGATGGTGTGTAAATGAAAATTATTCCTATCGATGTGAATGTCACAGACTGTTGGGCGTATTTTGTATTAGTTCCATTTCGGTATGAAATGAGTTTGCAAGTCTGAACTTCTCGTATTTAATTTATCTTTCAATTTACCTTTCATTACATCTTTAGTAAAAGTGACCCATAACAGAGAACACGTTTTAATCACACAAGCAATGCATCCAAGCTGTTGAGATTGGAATATAGTGATTCGTGGAATAAATTGATTTCCTGTTGGTCTATTCCGACATTATTATTACAGGGCCTGAGTAAAACCGTATTCTCATTTCACATTGCAGTGCATTTGCATGGGCAGACAGGTTGCTCAACAACAAACAGCAGCTGCAGTAATGCTTGACAGACTCCTTTATCCAGTTGAAACATATTTAATATGTTGGGGGGTAATGTTCTCCAGTCAGCGGCAGGAGGAACAACAGCATCCAGGGTGGTCTCATGAGGTCTGCCCCTGCATCTGCTGGAGGAGGGCCGCTCTCCGGGTCTGTCCTGCTGGGGGGCAGAGGGCCTGGAGCAGTTACCCCCACAACAAACAGGAACTTTTAGACTCATTCTGTCAGTTAAAAATCCAGCAAAGGCCTAAATGGGTCTTCCATCATAACTACGGGAGTCACTGACAAAACAGCCTCTTGTGCTTCGGGTTTGGTCAGGGTTTATGGTGCTTGCCAAAAACCAGCTGTATCCAGATGCTAAAATGCAGAGCCACAATACCATTAAGAACCAGACTTCAAATTCCAAACAGGGCCCACGCGGTTCCTCTCTCAGACGTGAACACATGTTTCTCTGGTCAAGCTGTCACTCGTAATAACTTTTTAGATTCTTATTAATGGGTGGAGTTGAGTGTGTCATAAAGTGCTGCCAGTCTGCATTGAGATAAATTGCATCTGTGCGCATGGCTGGTACAGAGTGTGGAATAGTGTTGCGAGGGCTGTATTTTTCAGAGCTGACATTGTGCTTCCTAAAGTAGCGAAATTTTGCACAAGGGATGATTATGCTTCCCTAATTTGACACTGTTCGACACTGTGACTTGTGCTTTCTGATTTTGTCATATATTAAATAGGGCTCAGCTGTGGTAATCAAATGGGATTGCATAACAAGGAATTTTAATTAGATTAATTCACTGTTGTATGCGGATCAAAGGGGACCATGACGGCTCTACAAAGGGGGCCATGACGGCTCTACAAAGGAAGCCATGACGGCTCTATATTAGTCATTCCACAGACTGATTTCCTGCACAACAACTCCACATAAAAGCAGAAAAGCGGAATTTGATCCAGTTTTCCCATTGAAACGATTGGTGAGGAAATGTCTACATTAAAACAGTGAGTCACTGTTCAAGCCCTCAACTTTCTCACTATTTGTCATCGGACAAATATCAACCAAATAATTTTACACATTCTCTCCATTTGTTGTAATCTTTGACTGGATGGCTATACATACACTGGGGATTCCCCCCAAAATCCAATATGATTTCACAATTTGAAATTTGGATACATTTCAATTGATAAAATTTGACGCACAAATAAAGGCAATAATTACTCTTCCATTCAACATAAAACAAAAAATATCCAGTTTATTATAAATATATTATTCTGTACAAATATCCTCTATGGATGCCTCTCAAATTCCACATCTAATTTGACATTAAATGCAATTACCTTCTTGTGAGTGATGCATGCCAGTACTGCCTAATAACAGGTGTTATTACTACTGTATAAGCTCCAGAGCCCCTAATAAGGAGTCAGTAGCGAGTGGTCCACACAGTGAGGGGAGAGGGGCTGCTTTGTGTCGGGCTGTTAGCGCGTTGAGCAGACAGGCCTCCCCAGCCGCATCTCTTCCCCTCTGCAGACGCTGATTGCTTACAGCTGGGGCCCATTTAAGGCATTTTAATATTACACAGAAGATCAGAGCAAACTACATTATTCTACAATTACGGCTCATTTTGTCCCAACTGATGCCTTAATTTCCTTCCTTTTCGTCGATTAGCCTAATGCGAAAATTGGAACGTGCTTAACGCCGCTGTTCCGATTGTTCCTCGGCTGACTGGTGCTTTGCCCTGGCGTTAAGCCGGCCTTTCCTGGTAACTGTACAGAAAGTGATTACAGGCAGGGAATGGCAGATTTCATTTCGCGATCTGCTTATCCACGTTCTTCGAAGGCCTGAGCTTGCTATTCTCTCCTGAGTAATTTTAATTAAACTCCTGTCTGGTGCTATATTATAGCCGTAAATCTCAACAGTTCAGGAACTATTCTGTATTAGTGATGTGTAACAAATCAACCAATTAGATTTGAATGTAAATTAATGTATATCCTACTGGTTCAGCTCACAGTCATCTCTCATGCCAATTGATATGACACACAAGCATGACTAAAATGCATACAGTTTATCGAGTATGATCTCCTTCAGCATCTTCCTCAATGGCTTGCATTTAACCCCCCTATTATGTTAAGATTGTATGACCAGTTTTATGTCTGAGGTCAAATTGAGCCTAGCAGTCTAAATAAATACAAAATGATTGCAACTGAAATATTTTGACACGTTGTGTGTCACCTCCTTATTGTCTTCCAATGACTAACCTTTCATCCAAAAATATCTCATTTTAGAGCCTAAGGTACAGTCAGTGAAAGTTTGGCACCTGTATGCAAAAGTGCCACCAGAATCATCAACTAAGAAATCTGAGATAAAAATAAAAATGGTTGTATATTTTCTTACAATTTATACAGTTACAGAGGGTCACAATAATCTCACACAACACATTTATAAGTTGGTACAGGTTTTAGGCTTTACTATTTAATCCCACCAAAATAGATCATGCAGTATCAAGATGAAAAAAAGGTTGACTGGTTTTTAAGAGATGACATTGAATGGGGTCAAATTCACCCCACACCTAATAGGAGGGCTAAACCAGAATGCTAAAGTTTCTGGAGAAACTTTAATTGAATTTTAAAAGGTTTTATAGTGTCAATTATATATTTAATGTGACATACACTTTTTTCTTTATTATATTATAAAGCATTATACAGATACAGTATGTAAAAAGATTTTGATTATGAATTATGGCACTGTTACTGTCAGGACAGACATATTCCAGGCAGTGAAATTGTTTCAGGTTTTATGGCACATTCAGTCAGTATTTAGTTGCTATCTGAAATGAATTACTAAGTGGCTTACAATAGTGAATACACTGCAGTATTCCTTTAATCACAGACACTGTTATCCAGGATAACTTGCTTTAAATGTAAAATATTCTCCATTTACACAGCTAGCTATTTACTGAAGTAAATGTGGCTTTGTACTTTGCTCAAGGGAACAATTGCACCTGCAGCCTTTCTGTTCCAAGCCTCTTATGCACTATTTCACAAAACCACTGTTTAGTTATGGTAAAGCGCAGGACAGGACAAGATATCGGTATCTCTTTATTTCTTTCAATTTCGGGTGGCTAGGTTGTTTTTCTTTCCATGTCTTCTTCTACTTCAACTTCAGAATGGTCTGTTCATGATATATTTATCTTCCATCCTTTACTATGATACATGTTGGAACACTATCAAAAGCTCTGTGAACCTGATGCCCGGCATTAAGTCTTCTGCTTTTATAGGAATTATCGGAAACTAAATGCTAGTTTGTCAAAGTTGTACATGGAAAGTGAATGGAAAATGTAATTGATGAGATCATGTCTCTCTCTCTCTCTCCTAAAAGTTAAAAAAGTCAAAGCAATGTCTCATCAAAAGATGTTTCTGATACTTCACATTGAAAAAGGATTGATAGGTATTTAAAGTTGATATCAATGCTGTTGATACAACACAATTAATATCAGAACCAAGTCTCAAATGCATTCTTTGTGTTCGTACTCTACCGCGTGGTCGTTGATGTTTCTGCGGCCTTTTATGTTCTTGGATACTGAACCCTCCTGCCGCGAGCAGTAACTTACATCATCCTGCAGTTAACAGCCATTACTCACGCAGGTGAGACAGCCGCACCTCTGTGCCTGTCCAGGTGTTCTTGTCAAACGCCGCCGCCTTGAATGGGGCCTGTGGTCGGGTGGAAACCCGCGACGCAGACGCTGGAAACGGGATCTCCAGACCGACGGCTTATCTGGAAGCGCGTTCCCACGCAGCCCTGAAAGTGTGACCAAAGTGTCCTGTTAAACTGCTCTGACACCGGGGTACACGGGCTGGCCGGCACCTTACAGACAACACGCTGCAAGCCTGCAACACACTGCAAGCCTGTTTGCTTACTGAACATGCCTAATGTTCACACTTTCCGCACACTGGGTTTTAGTGAGGACAGGACACCCAACACTCTGTGAAGTGTTTCATATTTTTTTCACAATTAACAAAGAATCATGCCCTCATCTTCATTGGCAAAATTGCATATTAGCACCTTTCACTCTTCCTTTCTCTCTCTCTTTTTCTCACAGTCACTCACTCTTTCTCACTCTTTTTATCTATCGCTTTCTCTCTGCACTTTAGCACATATCAGAGTAGGCTTCTTCCAGATGTAGTCTTTAATCTTTCTATGCCAAACCATTCTGAAAGGTGAGCCTGACTTTAACACCCCAGAATATAATTTATTTTGTCATTCTGTCTTTTTAAGCTGAGATCTCCACTAGGGGGGCTGAGGACTGCCATATAGAGCCATCGGCAGGGAAACACACAGTGTTAATCAGGAGGGTGTGACTGCCAGTGCTCTCGCTGATGGCATCGCTGGTAATACCCATAAGGCCACAGAGCGTGTAAGTTACCAAGGAAACACAAGGTGCTAGAGGTGGCGACTGCTTTTGTGTAAACAGAGGACGAGGATCATTGACCCCAGGTCATGGTCTGGAGCACAGCTAGGGCTAAGGGCTCTGGTTTGGGTGTGAGTAACTTATGGCACTGGTTTGGGTGTGAGGAGATAAGGACAGCGGTTTGGGTGTGAGGTGCCTGGGGCATCAATTTGGGTGTGATGTGCTTGGGGCACTGGTTTGGGTGTGTGGTGCCGGGGGCAGTGGTTTGGGTGTGTGGTGCTGGGGGCAGTGGTTTGGGTGTGTGGTGCCGGGGGCAGTGGTTTGGGTGTGTGGTGCTGGGGGCAGTGGTTTAGGTGTGTGCTGCTGGGGGCAGTGGTTTGGGTGTGTGGTGCCGGGGGCAGTGGTTTAGGTGTGTGGTGCCGGGGGCACTGGTTTGGGTGTGTGGTGCTGGAGGCACTAGTTTGGGTGTGAGGTGCTGGGGGCAGTGGTTTGTCATGAGGTGCTGGGGGCACTGGTTTAGGTGTGAGGAAATAAGAACACTGGTCTGGGAGTGATTATGTAGATAAGTGGTGACGATACAGGAAATGCTCAGATAATATGAGCAGGAAGAAGCAAATGGCATGGAGAACACGCCCCCCTCTGACCTCTGATCTGCCAAACTGTGCAGGATGAAAAGACCCAGAGCCTTTCTTCTCCTAATAGTTTCCTCAGTAATCAGGTCAGAGGAAGTCATTGCATGCATTATGAGTAGATGGAAAGTATTTTGTAGTCATTCGGTTTGGAAAAAGGGCTAGAATGAATGAGAGCGCCCCTGAACCGATCAGCACAGGACAGACAGCACAGACTGTGCAGATTAGTCACCCATAGAATAGAGGGTGTTTGCCTGGATCACTCCACTTAATGATGTACCTGGAACTCATAATTTCAATAACATCCAGATTCAATCCTACTACAGGGCAACAGTGAAACTAGTTTTTGTATCAATCTTCATATACATATTGTAGTACGACAGCTAGTGAAATATAAAATACATATTCCCTCTGGTAAACATGAAAGGATGTTACAATTAGATTGAATCTTTGCCAGAGCTCATAGGTACATCTACAAATCCCCATGATTCACATATTTTCCTCACTCTTTGGCATACAGGAATACAGCACAGAAAATGCCTCAAGGTTGCTGAGGAAAACTAGACCAAAGGTAGATCACAGGTTTCCTCCTGACTCATTGTCTGTAGGTTTCTACTCACTGTCACTCTGTAGTTTACAGATGTTTCAGAGGGGCTCATAACCTAAATCAGACAACCACCCTAATCCCCCTGTACGTACACCAGAGTTCGGCCTTTTGATTTTTCTCTGCTGAACAAAGTGCTGGAGCTTCTGCGTGTGACTCAGACTTATCTGCCCGGCTAAGGTGTGTAAAAAGAGTAATGCCAGACTTCAGGGGCGAAAAAAGTTTAAACTTCAGTAGAAGTTAAGATTGGATATATGTTTTAAATATATTTTTTAGTTTAAGGGAACCAATCACACTCTTGTCCTTACTTTGAGGGGGACATCGCCTTTGGCATGTTCTTCTCAGCTTGGGCAGACTGACAGTGGGGATTCCACAGACAGCAGATCAGCACTGACATCCAGTGCACTAGAGATAAATGGCCAGAAAAGATAATCTTGACTAACCAGATTTGCTCCATATTTTTCATATTGAAAGATGTGTCTCTGCATAATACTGATTCTCAAACTGTTCTACATCGCCGGCTTATTATTGGAGCAGTCACCCATTCTCTGTTGGCTAGTAGTTCCTTTAGTGAGTCAAAATTGATAAGGCCCAAAACTTTACTTTAAATTAATCATTGATCTCAACCTGTTTTCATTCATTTCTGTTGATTAATAAATGTGTCAATGATAGGACTAATCAATTGTCAAGTAACACACAGCTTCTTTGTATTAAATCATAAATTAAATTCATAATCAGTTGCAATCACCCACAAATACAAATAATGCATAAGGCATATGCTACTAAACTGCCTAATTGGGGAGAGCTGGCTATATGTGATGGTATTTTGTGGCATTGAGATTTCTTTGCTTGCTTTAGTAGCTGTCAGTGTTGAGGCATGTTTGGCAACACTATTTTGCCTGTGTCAGAGCTTGAGGGCCCATCATTGAGAAGCCTGTTGGCTAGCCTTAATGATGGCCTTGCCCTGCAGGTTTTACTTTTGGAGAAAGGGGGAATATTTCAGTTCCCATTATTTTACTGAAGAGGCCTTTGTTATATATACTATGAAAAGCATTATATTAAGTTCCTGCTTCCCTGTGTTTTATGTGGTTGGGAACTGATCAGCAGATGTTTGCCGTTTAGTGCTGCCATATTATGAATATTCATGGCGGGTTAAAGACATCTCATTTACAGTTGAAATTGCAGCACCAACAGAAATATAATTGGATAAGTATGAATGGTAAGCTGGTGTATATACTAAGACCCCCCTCACTATGGCTGCCTGCTGGGAAAATATGTATTAAAATTAATTTTAAGTCAAATAAAGGTTAGCTACACCCAGTAGCAAGAGACACGTGAAGCCTGGTGATACAGATGAGACCGGCCTGGGAAAGAGAGAAGGGGATTTCTGCACTTGTACAATCACCCATGGAATGTGAATGGAGATGGAACACATGTCACCTAACACCTTCTCAAAAGCTCAAAAGGTGGAGGTGTTGCAAGAGGAATTAAAAGGGGTCCTGAGGTGTCATGGGAATAGTACACCTGCATTTTAATATTTTTTTGAATTTGTGTCGCTCTGGAAATGATACTACTGTATCTGATTCTTCTGCCCTGTGCACTCTTCTTATTTTGGACTGTATCTGCTTACAGTTTCAACAATGGAGAGCTACAGTAGCGTAGTCACTGCTTATTCATGTCACTGCCCAAATATGTGAGAATAAGGACCTGTTTGACAGCATATAGAATGCCCTGGGATTTCCCCAGCTCCTCTCTGACATCACTGGACTGTGCCTTCACTCTGACACCTAAGCTTGCAATTATGGCATTTCAACTTTTAATCTCATAATTATGCAGCTTATGGGAGAAACGTTGGTTAGTCACTACAACAGAGTCACCTCTGGGTCAGTACTGAAACTAAGCTTGGGTTTGTTTGGTTAGTACTGAAGCTAAGCAGGGCTGGAATTGACCGGCAGGGTTTCTGACCTGGTATACTCAGCCTGCCCACAGAATAATCCCCCAGTTTGATTGTAATAATAATAATAATAATAATAATAATAATAATAACAACAACAACAAACCCTCATATCTGCTTTCAGGCAACGTTCATCAATGTTCACTAGTAGGAAAAAAAGTTTTCTCTGTGGAAAGTGTATCAAGTTTCATCATTAGAAATTGAATCGTGTATGTGTACAAATTCAGTTATTCTGGTTTACACAGTGTAAAAACAAAAACAAAGAGTCTCACATAAAACCCCACAGTGTACAGAAAGAGCTTTATATCTTTCATTTCATATATTCATCATGCATCATTTATCATTTCGTTCAATAAATGCAGGAATAATGTTCTTTTCTTCTTTTGCCTTCTCTTGCAATACGTCTTCTGCTTAAAGTGGCCTACTGACCAACTGAAACTGTCACAGTGCTCTTAATGTGGTCCTTCCTCACCTGAATGATATTGGTAAATTAATATCTAAACATACTGAAGGTCAAGAGAAGTTATTCACTTTCATATTTCTGAATAAAAAGCGAATTATACAGTATGTATGCATACATATGCAAACATTACATGTTTGACATGCTGCTGCTTATATGCTTTTTTTACACAGTTTGAATAATATCCACATGTCACATGGTGATGTTTTCTGTGACTTCAACACTCTTGGCCCAGATGTTTCTCATGACTTTTCTCGCAGACTGGATCAGCTCAGTGCTTTACCCATGTTGCCTGCTCTCTAACCATCTGAAAATCCACCCATTTCTCCAAAACGTGCAGGTGGAGTTGGTTTCTGGACAGCAGCTGCCTAGAGAAATCAGACGGATTTGGTGAATAAAAACAAACTGCGCTCCGTTTGACTCCACCCACTGTGGAAGAAAGGGGGAATTCCTCTTCAGATGACCTCACAGGTCACCTCCGCCCAGAGCTGGTGTGGAAATGTAACACCTAGAGCCAAAGGGCTGGAAGAGAGAGAGAATCGGGGCGCAAACCTCAGAACTGTAGAGCTGGCAGGTACACTAACCTGCCGTGACATAAGTAAGCTCTTGAGTGAAAGGAAGCTCATTTACAAAGCCTCAGCCACACTGCCTTTCTGCGATGTCAATTCATATCACGGCATGTTTGCGGCATATTTTGTATGTGCAGATAACTGTCGAGGGAGAACCGGCAGCCATGAAAAGAAGGTTATGCTTAAAAACGGAATTCTCTTTGATAAAATTATGTTAATATTCATTTTATCGTACCTTTCAGCAGAGTATGTAAGTGCACAGTGCTTGTCTGATTAGATACCACCTCCGCTATGCCCTTTATGTGCTGTGCCCTGATCTTGACAGCCAAAACAGGGCGAAGCTGTTGGACTGGCTGTGTGCATGTCCAAACGCCCATGCTAAATCTCTGCATGGCACTGTGCTCCAAGTTCCTTTGTGTCCTGACTGAAATAACAGCCAAAACCGCCACTTCCCTCCTGTGTTGTGTTTAGCTTGAGTACATAAACAATTATCACTAAACTCTCAGTGCTGGTGAGAGCAGTTACACGAGTAGTCAACGTAGTTTAATGGGTTTATTTGAGGGAGGTGACAGTAGGCATTTATGGGGTCTACAGGCAGCACAGGGTGACTCATATTTCTGTACTTCCCAACACGTCTATATGGGGACTGATTTCAGCACCTATTTTTATGTTTTCAAAACCTGCATGAATTGCTTCTCCAGAATGGTTTATAGATCTGAGAAAATTCAGGGATTGCGACAGCGAAGGTTGAGACAGTTAAAATTATCACTAGTTTGTGCCTATTGTGGACAGAGTGCATGTTCTTGTGCTTTTATGGAGGTGTGGTGATTGGCATGGACAGGATTCCAAAGGGGACCGACCCTTTACTCCAACATTTGGAAAGATTTTCTTTCATTTTGCTGAGCTAATACCCTTCCGTGTCTGACTTTCAAATGTAAACTGCCATTTTACATATTATCAGTTTAAACAGCTGCACATTTATGGCAGAATTTGACGTTAGGGATCTCTCTCAAGGGTTCAGCATCAACGCCACGCTTGGCAACCTTCTGGTTATAAACTAATTTCCATAACCAGTGTGCAATGCTCCACACTCTTCTCCCCCCACACACACACATCATCAGGGAAATATTAAATTCATAGTTTCGTTTGAAACTGAAATGTGAGGAGTTTGGTGGTGTGTTCATACACGAAACTAAGAAGGAAACTGAAGGCACAAACAGATGGAGATCCCTAAGGCTGTAGCTCCAGATCTGTGGATCTCATGGGACTCCCAAAGAGGCCCTAAATATTCATCCTCTCCTGCTACGCTCCACCTTTTTCACCCTGACAGCGAGTGTTTGAAGCCAGGGACCCAAAGGTATGCTAATGATGCAATGTGAATGCAGAAACATTATGTTGGAGGGGGGGGGGAGGCGCCATTACCACTGATCCTTTGTTTTCAGGGCTCTCATTTTTAAACCAAACACTGAGGCCATTTTAAACCTGGCTTCACTCGTGCCTGATCTTCTGCCCTTGACTCCGTGGGGAAAATTGCGTAAGCCAATCTGCTGATGTGTGGTGGTTAAGGTGCATGGGAGGTTAAATGGAGATAGCATGTATGGACTCAAGATTTGGAAAGATTATTTAGGAGGTGGTTTCTACAGAGACTGTTTAAACAGATGAAATTTAGTTGATTTTGTCTTGGTTACATTTCTGTTCTGGTGATCTCCTGCCACGATGGAATTCATTACACAGTTTTGTTATGCTGATGTTCCACTGAAGGTCATTCAGCCCTAAAAGCTAAAGGGGCTCAACATGGCCCAACATGGCCCATCAACCCATCACAGTAACATGTGTCAGGAGTATAGACAAGCACGTTCTGTTCTCCAAAACACTTTCTTCCAACTAGCACTGCCATTCACTCTGCCGCCCGCTGGCGAATGTGTCATATTTGCAGTGGGATAACTGCCTCTATGCTGCTGCTGCTGCAGTTTCGTTTTTTCATCACAGTCTTGTCTTCTTGCTAGTTTGCACCACATTTGCATTTCTGTACACAAAGACCAAATGCACAAGTAACTGACAAGCACTGAATAATGATATGTACGTATATACACAGACACACACACACACTCAAACTTCTGTGGAGAAAACACCAAAAGGATAGATATGAAATAGATTGCAGGTATGTGAAAACATTAACATCACAAACATCCCAGTCCCTCGGTCCTAAGTTTGCTTCTATGACACCCTGCACAACACGGATTTGTTTTGTTCTTACTGCAGCGTCGGGGGAGCTGAGATAGCATTTGGTTGCCGTGTGTAATGGGATACTGTTATTAGTACCGACAGGTGAAAAAGTGCACTTTCACAGGGGAGGTGCATCATCCTGGAAAGGAAGAAATTTGCGAGTTGAGTGACAGCCCAGGTCATGTGACCTACTTTAGATAGATGAGATGGTGTTGACGGGAATAGTCGAGATCTGCTATGAAACCTGATACCTTGAGAAACTTGTTACTAGAGGTTTCTTTTCTCTCATATATTTCTATTTCTATTACCATTTTTTGAAATATTTTTTAGAGCAGGGCAATGAAAGCAGAATGGAAGGGGAATGGAGGGATGAAAGCAGAATGGAGGGAGAATTGGGGGAATGAAAGTGGAATGCGGGAATGAAAGGCCAAGAGAATATAAGAGGAATGGGGGGGAATGAAAGGGGAATAGTGAATGGAATGAAAGTGGAATGGGGGGATAAAAGTGGAATGGGGGAATGAAGGGGGAACGGGGAATGGAATGAAAGTGGAATGAAAGGGGGAATGGGAAGTATGAAAGGAGAATGGGTGGAGGGAATAATGAATCATCGGCTTTGCCCCATCAAAGTCTACGCCTTGGCCAGCGTCCATCACTGCCACCTTTTTGCCTGTGGCTCTGTGAATTTGAGCTGGAAGCCTTTCTGTAGGAATTAAACCAGGGAAATGTCACACCCATATCAGTTAAAGAAAAGGTTAAAAGTTTCACCAGGCCTGTCGATTGGGGTTTCCTTTGCAGTCGTCAGAAATTGCCCTGCTAGCATGAAAGCAGCCAGTGCTGAATGTTGGCACTCATCCGAGCACAATCCCTCCTGCCTACAGCGATGTATGAGGATGTGACGCAGACTTTGTATGTGGGAGTGTGCGTGTCTGTGTGTGCGTGTGTGCGTATGCATGTGTGTGTGCGTGTGTATGTACGTTTATGTGTGCGGGGGCCTGTGTGTGCGTGCATGTGCATATGTGCATGTGTGTGTGCACGTGTGCATATGTGTGTCCATGTGATTTTCTCCCTAAAAGTGCAGGGATTATGCAGTAATTAAAGGAAAATGGCTTTGTTTCCATTGTTTTGATGATGCGATTCTTTAACAGAAATAACTGCCGACAGAGTAAGGGAAGCAGAATGGCAGCGGTTTGAATAAACACGCTAGCAGAAGAGAAAGAATAACATCCTGGTTTTGGCAAAGCGGCCAGGTCTTTGCTCAGTTTGCGGTGAGTTTGCTGTTGCGTGTGGGCAGTGACCAGGAGAGGGCAGGCACAGGGCTGAATTGCACGTGAACGCACACACCGCAGTGTGATGTGTGGGTGAGTAACAGGGTGGAGAGCAGCCGCTCAGTGCAGTCAGGACTCTCTGGAATCAGCAAATCCTGGCCCGGGCGACAGCTGACAGTTCTGTTTTGTTTCGGTTTTTTCGCAGAAGCTGTGGTGCTGTTGCTATAAGAACGCAGCTGCTACTTTACAAGAATCTAACTGCATTGCTGTTTTATCCTTAGCTTAACCCTTATCCAGGAAAACCAACATAACATGCCCTTAAGCTTGCATTTTTATATGCTATCTGTTCTTTACGGCTACATATTTAAGTTAATTACTTTGCCCAAGGGGTTTAGCAGGAGCACTGCACCTGGGAACGGAACCTGTGCCCTTTAGGGTTCAAACCTAGCGCATTCACTGCAGCCCCAGGGCGGGTGTGCCTGGGGGCCAAAGAAAGGCAGTAATCCGCTTACTGCTCCAGATCGGGGTTTATATGTGTGAACACACCCTGAAATCTGGGATTTGGGTGCAGGATCAGGTGGACTGGACACAGACCAGCAGCTTATAACCTTCAAGGGGGAGGTAAGTTGAGGCCTATTCTAATAATATGGTTCTGAGGCACAGTCAAGAACAAGAGACTTTTCACAGAAAAAACCCACACCAAAAAATATTATCGATAGTATTTTAAGATGAAAAGCATATTAATTGAAACGTGAATCAATAATGCTCTTCTACTGGAGGGTGGAGTCTTTTCTCCATTCACAGTGGCGCTATAACTCCACATAAGTGTTTACTGTGGAATACATAACCGCTTCATCTACTTCCTATTGGCTGCATACATCTTATAAATGTTTTATATGTGAGGAATTGGTTGGATGGTATAGATCATTTCTTCAAGGTCTTCAACGGCCATTTTGTTAATGTCACCTCTGTCATTTTGTCGATGACAAATCAGCGCTAAATGACTCAGAAAGGACAGTGCGCGGGTCCTGGGGCCTCACCGCACTCATCGCCGCACTCGTCCTCTTTCCCGCTCCCCTTCTCGTCACAAACGAGCCCGTGTTTCAGAGCTCTTTTCCGAACAACATCTTTACACATTCTCTTTGTTCTCCCTCCTTCCCCCTCTCCTGCTCACGGGGCTGTCGGTGTTTCTCTGGGTGCTGCGCGTTGCTTTGGGCGAGTGTGTGCGAGGAGGAGAGGAGGATTCGCTGGAGAGGAAAGGGGCTTTGAACTCGCACAGCAGAAATGGGGGAGGGGGTGGGGGTTGAGGCTTTTGAGAGCTGTGAGGGGAAAATTAAAGAGAAATAAATACAACGTAAATAGTTTAGCACAGTCATTACAAGGCCCTGCTCTTCCTCATTCTGCCCTCTAGTAACACCCCGCTACAGCCCCCCCCTAAAAGCTTCATCTTAACGCCGGAGGGAGGATTTGATTTGCAGTGATATCATAAAATGGCCTCATGGTGCTAACAGGTTTAAACTGAGCCTCTTTCTGTCTGTCTGTATGTCTGTCTGTCTTTGGGACGGTTGCCAGGCAACGTGCTGGCTGGTGTCTGATGCAGAAGGGTTACCTGTTTGGCCGGTGCCCCTAGAGCTTAACCAGCACACAACCCGGACACTGTGCCAGCCAAGGCCATTGCCACGCTGTGTATTATTGATGTGATTCAAATGCTGTTGTTGGATATTTTCATAAATCCTCTTTGCTGGTTCAGTTTAATTATCATTTTAATAGCATAGTCTCCTCGTGAAATGAATTATTAATGAGATAAAATATTGCCGTGTTTAACACTCCAATTATAGTCAAGCTTTATGGTCACCAGAGTTCAGCTGGCCCTTCAAGATTAGCAACAGCACTTTGATGCTGTGGTATAAAGCCAATAATGTAATGTAAAGCGCCCTTTGATTTTCTTCCTTTACTGAAAATAAATAAATAAAGCGTTCAATACAGCGGGTAGTTCTGGGTAGAATATCTACCATCTTCCTTTTCTGCATGGACCACTCCTGCACCTCAGTACTTCTCCAGAATTTTGTCTCAGCTTTTTAAACAATCCAAAAACCAAATTCAACAACTGGCAAACAAGAGCAGCCCATACTGTAAATAAACAAAGTTGACAGGTTTATGAAGCCATAGATGTGGCAGAGTCTGTGCTTGTGTCCTGTGGCCCTGGTTGGATGCCACTCAGCCACACATTGGTGTACATCTAGGAGCAGCAGAAGTGCAGAGACCCAACGGTGAGGAACCAAACAGCAGCTGATCCAGTTCCCCTATTGCCACCTTACCCACAGAATCCATTTTAACTTATCTGTGTGACTGCATTGTGAACATAATCGGTTTGCTGTTTGCTTGCAATGACTGCATTATTTATTCTTCTGAATAACATTTCTCATTTTAATATTAACTTCAACTAAATTCACACTTGCCAAGCTAAATATGTGGCGAGCCACAGTCATGGGGGCAGTGTACCCCTCCTGCAGTTCACCAGTGATCCCGGGGCCTTGGTAGAGGGTCCAGGAATGAGAGAGGAAGGTCTGTACTTACCTCTGGGACCTCAGCATTGTGTATAATCTTGCGGCTAATTGACGACATCGCCGCCCTCCCTCCGCAGTGCTGTACAGTAGCAGCTCATTGATATTTAATGCAGTGCGAGTTAGCGAGGGGTATCCACTTTCACTGATGCCGTCCTTCGGGAATTCTCTGCTTCCCAAAACATGCTTGCACTTCCGAGGTCTAGCAGAACTCCAACTGGAGCTTTGGAATGTGTCATATCAATAAATAAATCCTTGTGGTACATTTGAAAGGGTTCATTCATGATCTCAAAATCTAATTTGGCAAGACAAGACCTGCATGCATCACTTTGAATTATAAATGATAAGTGTGAGTTGAATTATGCAGCAGGGAATGTAAGACTTAATTCAGATACTTAGACACTTAATTTAACACTGGGTGCTAAATGTTAAATAACAGCTTTACTTGCAGAACAAAACAGGCTTCATATACAGTATATGGTTCAATTCATCACCAGTCGTAGCAGTGCAGCAAAGCCCCTATATTAAACACCACATATAGTACAGCCAGCTTATAAATATACATATTACTGTATATGCATCATACAGTATATACATATACTTTATACTGCCATTGTTATGAGCTTGGTTAGTCAACAATATATATATATATATATATATATATATTTATTTTTTTCCCACCATATTATTATTTTTATTGTCATGCCATTTATTTTGTTAATTATGAGATGGGAAAGATTCATCTTAGTCTCATTCTCATTCACATTCAGTGCAATCTGTCTAATATTATATTACTTTCATGTTTTAATACTGTAAAATTACAGAAGCACACCTCATTGGTTGAATCTGTGGTGGGGTTTTCAGTTAGAAGGTGGAGAACAGGGGTGTGGTCTCAGAGCTCATTGGTGGGAAGGGACATTTCCTGCCGTTCTAATGGTCATTCATCTGAGCCAGAACACTGAATTGAGAGCCTGGGGTAACAGGAGCCACAGTATATCTGCCATTAAGTCAGACTGATCTTTTCACCGACTGATAATAACCAGCTACTTGGGCATGTCTCAACACCCAACTAAAGAACCCACCCCTACCCAGCGCAACCCTGCCCTGAACCCAGTACCCCACCACCCCCACCAGAGCTACCTCATATATCCCCCTCACCCACCCAGAACTACCCCCTCCCACCACCAACCCCATTAATTTCCATATCATAAATATAGGATTTGCATAAATTATACAGATTAGCAGATATTTACTTGACAGGGTTGCAGGGGTACACAGGAAAAGGTTGTTAATACAACCCTGGCAGACGCAGAGTTTACATAGGGATCACATGTACTCTATAAGAGCACTGAATATTTGACTGTGTAAGTGCTTAAATTCACCTTTGTTCAGGCATTCACACAGGTATCATTATACTGCTTTCCACTGTGCGTACAGCTCATACATAATGTACAGTAGCTCTAAGTCTTCTAGCATTGCTGGGAAATGCTATTCTTTCCTCAGACTGTAAATCTATGGCTTGGGCTTAAATAAATCCTGAGAAGGGCTTCAGAAACGTGGAATGAGCCAACAGCGTTATTTTCAGGGGGGTTTTGCTCTGTTTAAAAAGCCATCATTAAAGCAGTCCTTTGTTTTGCCACTTTATAAGTTGTGATCTGTGGATTAGGATGAGAGCAGAGGCCAGGCTGGTTTGAAAACGCCTCTCAGCCACAAAGAGCCTGCTTGTGCACAGCCGCTGCAGTGAGCCAGAGAGACGGAGAGCAGGAAAGGTTGTCTACATGCGTGATATCGTGAGAAGTTAATGAAAGTTTTATAACTCTTGAAATGTTTATGACCCCCCCTGCACTCGCCAGCTTGTCTCCAGTTAGAGAATGATTACCGGGGCGTGCTGGCTGCAGCTGGGAGTGGGGGGGGGGGGGGGTATCTAGGCTGGCAGCTCCAGTCCTGATGCCAGTCCACGTTTTCTCTCCACAGTGCGGCTGTTCTTTGCTACGCTCCGAGCTGGACTCCCCCTTGCAACCGCTCCATTGCGCTCTGCTCAAAAACACTCTATTCTTCACTTTAAAAGTGTGCATTTTGTCTGTACTGTATGGATTGTATTGCTTGCAAATGCATAAATATTACGTTATTTTAATGTAAACTTTTGAGATGGAGTTTCTGTCCAAGGTTAGAGGAGTGTCCAGAGATGACTGCCACTTCCGATCAGGGTCTATGGTTCAAAAGACCACAATGAGCCTCAACTATCTTAATTTTTGACTGACTTATATCTATTTGTGGGATGACCTCTGACCTCCGCATTCAGGTCCTCTCAAGCTATCATTTTCTGCCTGCACCCCCTCCCCCACGCTGCCCCCACCGCGTGGAACTGTGATCGCATTGTCTTGCTATTTGTCTCTCCGTGGGAGATTAATGTGGCTAATAAAGTCTACTTGAATCCAGTTAATGAGATGCATTCCCTATGGGCCAGTGAAGAAACGGCACAAACAGACTGTTGGCGTGTGAATTCGGTTAGCGCTGGGAGGGCGTGACCCCGCTCAATCTGCATCGCAGAGGATGGATGAGGCTCCCCTTTCTCACATTCCACAGAAAAGTAGTTTTGTTCTGTAAAGGTTTTCCCGCAGGAAAGCAGAAAAGGCACTCCTGCAGACACGGTATTCCTGATTGGCAGGTGACCGTTTAATTCCCGCTCTGCTGATGCAGAGAGATCAGCTGTGGAATATCAGCAGGCAGAAATGAGGCCAAGCATTTCGCGTATTCTCTCTTTCTTTACAAGAGGGTGTCATTCTTTCACAAATGAATCCCTCTTTTGTTTTCTTTCTCCCTCTGTTCTTTCTATCCCCCACTTGCAGTTTTAGGAATATTTTCTGCATAGCTTGAATATATTTTACAGGGTACAAAACATGGGTGCGCTTTTCACTGGCTAGCAATATCGCAGGCAGTAAGGTTTCTGAATGTGACACACCTACAAATCAAGCACAAATGCAGATCATGCTGATACAGACTGCGGAAGATGAAAAATATGAGCTTCTTACCGCCAAAGAAAATAACAATCTTATCCTTCAATATCTACGTACATGAATATTTCAATCCAACATGTTGAAACAACCAAGGTTTCAATTAAAACAAAGACTCGATCCATGAGTGTTTCAATATTCAAAATGTGCCTTCAAAAAACAACATGTACATATTTCATATGATTATCCCGTCATTTTACATAATTATATTTAATGGAATGTTATCTTTAAAGAATAATCAATAAATAGAGGAAGAAGAAGAAGAAGAAGAAGAAGAAGGCTGCATTAACAATATTATACCATCTGTAAATATTTGGAATCGTATTATCATTCAGATAACAATGTTAATGTTCCTGGAAGCCCAGTTATAGAGGAAAAAGGCAGTCTTGCATTAATGAAAAATGGATCTTCACAACATTATATCACTTCATGACTTTGATGTGTAAATACATAACAAACTGCGGTGCTTGCCACAGATTACACGGCACAGACTCCATTTTATCATATACAAATGCAGGATATTCAGTCTGATAACCCTACACAGGTTATTATTGTGATTACTATTCACCATCTTCTTGATGTAATAGCTCATTTTCAGTAGAGTATTAATATTGACAACGCAGGCACTATTTCACTTTTGACATTAATTAATTAACCTCATTAGGTAATGTGTCGAGGACAGAAATAGAGCCTGGAACTTTATGAATGACAGGAATATGTAATTCATAAACACAGAGATAGGTGCTGACTTCTCAGCCCAGATAAGGTAGGACCTGTCCATCATTGAGGGCATTAAACCAGAGTAGCACACTAGTTTGTTCCTGGTTACTGCGATGCAAACTTGTGTTTGTGTTGTGTTTCATTGATCTTCCTGCTGGCCAGTGTGATTTACGATAGACTTTCACTTTCTTTTGTAAATTGTTTGTTATTGTGGTGACTTCCTACATTGTCCTGACTTTGACTCTATGAAAATAAGCCTTGTTTCTTAACAATCCATGTGTGCTAGCTGTATTAGCACGGTAATATGAACCGTTACTGCCATAAAGGAGGATTCTGTTGAAACTGCAAAGCATGCAAACTGAGGAGAATGCAAATGGCTGCATACTGAATGATGTACTGGTACACCATGGTCTCTGTGAAAAGAAAGACTACATCCCCACATGTTCAGCCCTGCTGCCCTGCTGCTTCTATTTGGTTACATTGTCATAATTAGTCTACAGCCTGCAGCTTTTCACTTCCAGGCAACATGACTCCACGGAAAGTCAGGTAGGAAGATGGAAAGCTCTGGTTCTGTATTCCAAGGGAAAATGCATCTTTTTGGTGATGATTTTTTGTGTTGGTTACTTAAAAGCAGGGTATGTGCAAAAAACTTAAATAAGTCAATCTCAACAAGTACTTAAGTGCTATTTTTTGTCTTGAAGTAATTTGTTTACTAAATTAGAAATATTGCCGGGGTGAGATAGTTGTGAGATGTACAAATTGCAAGATGAATAAAATAATCATTCTGTCTAATTTTGCACAGAACTGCTTGGGCACAGCATGACATGGCGTTCATGTGCAGTTTGTAGGCCGGCTGCATGCTGAGGCTGAGTTAATGTACTCCAATTCCCAGCATGGTGCTGTGGTATGAACCAGCCGCTGGAAAGACAAGCAGTCCTGCCTTACTTATCAACTCATTTATCCCTGCCTGTTTCAAATACAGATTTGGTTTACTACAGTGACCGCCAGAAATCACAACCAAATTTCTACCGCACTGTAAAAAAGTATTTTATTATCAAGTGTTTTTTGTCTTGTAATGGGATTTAGAATAGCTTTTGTTTCTCCGAAGCAAAAAAAAACATTAGCTTGTTTTCTTGACAAATTACATTTTCTTACCCCACTATCAAATCTTAAAATGAGTACATCATGAAACTATCCCACCCCATTGATAATATTTCTGTCTCATTTAGTAAACAAATAATTTCAAGTCTAAATATAAGACTTAAATACTTGTTGAGATGTACTTATTTTTTGTTTTTTGCAATGTGGCACATCAACCCATAACACCAATTTTCCCACCTGTGAGCTCAGAGCTGAGACCGGGCCCCTCCGTGTTCAGTTAGGCCAGCTGGGTGTAAACTCACATGATGCAAATAATATCTTGACATCGTCTCCACCACACCTTCTGCACGCAAACCTGTCTGTACAAGCAACCTGTCTGCACTAACTGTGAGCCCTAAATCAAATAAGCAAATCAGCAGATCAAAGCCACATCAGAGTTCAGTTACATCACACTGATTAATGAACAACCCCAGCTCTAGATAATCACTCATTTTTAAATTTGTGCTCTTGGAAAAAACATGTCGATATATCACACATTGTGAAATCCAAAATGCATGTAATTTCCATGTAATTTCAAAGAGCATATATATTCAAATATAAGGCATGATTGAGCATGCAGTTTGCATATTCAATTGCTGTATATATTGCAGAATTAAATTTCATTTCTCTATATTTTGAAGAGTATATGGCATTAGTAAAATAAAAATAAAAACATACATCAAATTCAAGAATTGTCTTGCAAATGAATGCCACTGCAGTGTTACAGTTTACAACTATTATTATGGCTGACATTTCTAAGAAGAGGTGAAACTGTCTGAGGCTTATGTACCAGTGCAGAATGAAACACCAGAACTTAGGACTCCTACGTCTCCACAGTACATTTACATGTGGGAAGCTGTCTACAGGTTTTGAATTAAAGGCAAATGTAGCAAATTTTGACACAAATCATATTAACGGCACGTCGAAGATAACGAACATCAACATGCACCAGGAACATCAAAGCTCTGGTCTGTCATAGCTGTTATACATATCATGCTGTATGCTATGAGCCATCTGGTGTCCAGTATTTCCAGACCTGAATATCTGGTTTTTAAAGATGGGTTTTCAAGACAGAGAGGCAGGTGCAGTTATACTTCCCCCCAACACCTGACTGTCCAAGTACAGAGTGAGACGTGCTATAGAGTAATGCTGTTCTGATGGGTTACTGATAAGCAGGCACTATGAATGTGTTCAAGCCATTCCCTGCATGACACAGTAATTAACACTGTTTGTGTCGGTAGACTACAGACTCCCAAGCAACAAGCCATTGAGCAGTGGGGCAGGGGATCCCCGGATGACACTACGGTCTCAGAAATACTGTTGCTATTTCTCTTGCATATTTGTTTAACTGGTGTTGTTGTCCATGGCAACACATTTTCCACACATCCATTAATACGGGCTGATATTTTAATGAAGCAGCAGATGTTCCTTCCTCAGGGTACAAAAGGTATTGTACAAACCTACAATCTTCTGTCTGCTGTGGCACACGCTGCTGCCCTGTCTTGCTCTAATGTTGAGTAAACTCTTCTTACGGTGTGTTAATTGCTGCCTAATGCAGTTTTAATGCTGTACAGCGCTGGCTTGCACCCCGGTGTAGTCAGAGAAGGCAGATATTCCTGCTGAGGCATGTTGAACATGCCAAACATACAGCACATGACCAGACACCCTGTCCCCTGTAACAAGCTCTCATGTTACCATGGAGATGACTGCACACACACTCAGCTTATAGAATCCGACTGTATTCAGTCAGAGGAGAGACGTCCAGAATACTTTCACATTTAAACTGTCACACTATTTTATTCCTGTAATGTTGGCAAAAGTGAATGAAAATAGTAATTTTTATGAATTGAATTACAGCTTAAATTTGGAAATTATCCAACAATACTTGATCTGGCATATCCAAAATGACAGGAAAACAATCGGAATAGAATCTATTCACTCAGGGTAATGGGGAAATTAGTTTTAAGTAATTTATCATGAAAATGTATTTCAATCATTGCTCACCTTTATGCTACTCTTATATTAAACAAAATATGTTTTCAATTTATGTTATATACCTTCACACCACTTCTGTGATTGTATTCTAATTTCAGTCCTGACACCATTTTGTAATTGTTTCCTTGCTAGCATTAATTGTTTATTGATACTTTTTCACCAAAACATGATGCTGTACGGACAGGTATATAATATGGTAAATAAAAATGTTCTTCTTGTCACTTTCATCCTCGGGGTTAACTGGAGGATCCTGTTGGGTTGTGTGTTCTGTTGAGAATGGTTATAAAACTGTCAGGACTGTAAGTAACGCCATTTAAGCCTCTGTTTCCATCTTCAAGTATTCAGATGAAAGAAGCTCTTGCCAAATGCCACAGAAGTGATGAGTACAGCGGAAGAAAGCTGGTGGGAGGATGTAAACTTAAAGCAATAACATGCAACTTATATTTTCCATCCCCTGCAATATTGTGATGGAACAGAAATTATGTCACAGATGTGCTATTTCTGATATTTGACTTCAGAATGTTGCTTCACCTCAACAATTTTGATGTTTAATGTTTAACTTATTTGTGTAATTTGTGGAAAATTGGAAAACTATTAATATTGTTTGGACTAAAAATACAACCAAAAATATTGTTTTTAAATAAATCCCAATAATCAGATTTTTGCCTCTAGCCTCCTGGTTTTATGGCCAGCCTACTGAAATTCTACAGGCCCTTTCAACTTGTAAAGAGGTGTATATTCTCTCTCTCTCTCTCTCTCTCTCTCTCTCTCTCTCTCTCTCTCTCTCTCTCTCTCTCTCTCTCACACACACACACACGCGAACACAATAAGATTTATTTTCTCGGTCTTAAAATTAGCATTTTGTACTAAGGTTCTGCAATGGTTTGAGGCAAACTAAGGTTTCTCTCTCTGCGTTGTTGTTTTCAATGAACTGTTACTGTTTAATGATGACACTGCTGTACACTGCAGATACACGTATAATACACAGCATGGTGCAATGATAATTATTCAGAGAAGAGCCTGAGGTGTCTTAGGTGCTCAGTTGCATTGTGGGTGTTTTAATGTGGAGCATTTCATATTCATCTGTACTGTATTTGTTTGAACTTGGATCGAAAACACACGGAAACATCAAAACACGGCTGAGGTGAATTTTCGAGCTGTGTGGATTTTGAATCACTAAACAGCCTTTCACCTCAAGTTCATACACGTACCATTAAATGGAAATATGGACTCGCTCCTTAACAAGAGTGTCATTTATTGTAATTAAGGGGAAAGGGCATTTATGCTTTATGATGAAAATAAATGGGTTGCACTGGAAAAATGAATCATTTTTACTATCAAGCTGAAGGGATCATTTGATAGTATCTGTAGATTTATGGCTTGGCTATGCCTCCAAGAAAAATTTCGAACACAACAAAAGCTTTGAACACAATCGTGTTTGATTGGTGAGGTTAACATTCCGTCCCTCAGAGAATGTGCGTACCAGAGTCAAGTCCTGTCAGTCCGTCTGTCAGGTGTCTCAGATCTACACCTTACCCTACATGCAAAACAGGGAAGTGAATCATTACCATGGTTGACATTGTGTACTCGAATGTTTCATCAAATGACTAAGCAATGACACAGTCGACCCCAATGGTTTTCCTTTTTCACGATAGGGTTTTATGTCTAGCACAAGACCGTGACTATATATTCACCATGCAGTACAGTAGGTGAGTTAATGAGCACATGTCCACAGCAATACTATAAAAATATTTATTTCAGAACTTCTATTGATTTGGTAGCTATATGATTGTAGCCATAGCAACCATCATATGAGCATTGTGAACATATGAACCTTCAATATAAGACAAAGCTTTTGGAGTCATTTCAGTACCTATGGCCAATATTATATAAACATTTCCAAATATAGACTGGTTGAGTAAAAATATGGACTAAATCAGTCCCTTTGCTTCCATTTTATTATGTCTTGGTCCAAAACAGTGTTTCTCACATGTTATACTTTCAGTATTGCATGTATCATATGTGTTGACAAACAAAGCAAAATTTTGTCTAAAATCAAACAACAGAACAAATGCGGCCCAAAGTTTTAGTCAGGAATAATGTTAAATATTCATTTGTTTTCCCTGCAAATAATTTTCCAACCCTGAGATTAAAGTATCAATAGAAAATAGATCAGTAAACAGAAGTAGAATGACTGCGGGTGTAGAGGCTGTTGCCGATATTTCTACAGTCATCTGGTAAACGCTGGTGCAGCACCAGCATTCTCTATTCTTTAGGGAAGAACACTGCCATACACACACACACACACACACACACACACACACAAACACACACAGACACGCACAGAAGCACCCTCTAATATTACGCTTACACTTGTCATACCACAGCAAGACACGATTTTGGAAAATATCAGTGGAAAAACAAAAAAAGAAGCATCTAATTGTCTCTGGTTGCTTCCGTCTACGTGCCAAACAAAATACTTTGTTTCAAATGGATTTAACCAGAACTGAGAGCATAGCTACCTGAGAGAAGACACTTCTTGATCTGTAGTAACGATAAAACAAGGCAGTTATTTCTTTCATCACCAGGTGCAGACTATCCCAGATTCTGTGCCTGCTTCAGAATTGATACTTATTTTGAAGATGTAAATCCTGTATGCCATTAATAAATCACACACTAAAATGTGTAATTGTGTTGCTTAGACAAAAACAAATCTATGAATCCGTTACAACCAAATCATTGATAATCTGACCACATCCTCTGGTGCATGATGCAAAAAAATACATCAATAAGCTCACAACCTTTAATTATGCAATGCTGTGATTTGTAGTTCATTACACCGAAACCCCAGAGACAAGAAAAATCTCAATACAAATCAAGCCACCTGCATATCATCCACATTAATGTGTGTCCAATATTCATACTTTATTGCTGCTTCTGACTGATGACCTTAGAATATTCATTCTTCATTTTCCATTTCGTTTGGGGCTGGCAGTAAATGTCTAATGACCCAAATGGAGTTGCTCATTTACACTCTTTTACAGGCTCTAAGAGTCACACCCTAAAACCAGCAGCTTGTACTGTTCATTCTGCACAAATAGCGCTTTCAACCACTTCCATACAGACACTCTGAACATTCCTGTGACTAATGTGGTTCCGGCAGTAAGAGCTTGTTATAGGTGGTTTGTAGTTCCTAAAGTCAGTCCTTTATTATTTAAGGATTGTCATTTTGTTTTCTTACATACAGAAAAGGCTAACTCATGGTTGTCAGGTTCATTTAGTTAGCATCTAAAATCACACCATAATGGCGTATGGCTGAACATATTAAGCTCTGGAGATGATGGTGAATAACTTCAGGACCATATGTAGGGAGAGATATTGCGATTTCATTTTTCGAATGTTGAGCTGCAGCCAATATCAAGAAAACTCATCACATTTCAGCAGAACCATCTGGCCGGACAGATACTACTCCAGGTAAGCGGAAACATACCTTAATTCTGTTTTTGGGTGAGCTGCCCCTTTAAGGTGGTACAGGTTATTTAATCCAGATACAGCTGCACACTGCCACCTAGTGAAATAAAAACCCCCACCCACCTATCCACCCTGCCAATACCACCTTTAATTAGATACCAACCAGGGATTCCCAGAGCCACCAGGTCTCTCTGTGCAATAAGGGAGAGGGTGGGAGAGCGAGGGGGGAATGGGAGGGAATAGGATGAGAGAGAGACTGAGAGAATTACAATGAGAGAGAGAGGGGGGAATTGGGAGGGAGAGAGAGGGGAGGGAGAGACAAGGGGGAGAGGTAGAGAGAGACATACAGAGAGAGAGAGGCACAGAGAGAGAGAGAGAGAGGGAGAGAAGCATGGAGAGAGAGGCTGCATTGACTCCGATCCTCCCACACCAAACAATTACCTCCCCATACAGTTCAGCACCATTAACAATGAAACAGAAGCTGACAGGCTGGTTAACCTTGGAGGCAGCTGGCAGTAATCCCCTGTCATTTGCTCTGAACTTTACTAAAGGTTACCAAGCCACCACTTTGCTGAATCCACATTGGCTTACAGCCTCACTTTGGGTTCTCTCTCTCAGAAGTTTGGTAAAGAGCACACACACTAAAAGATTACATGTACATTTAAGATTAGATGGAATTTTAAACATATTTTATAATCCAGTATTAAAAATGTAAATAATACAATTCACATTAATGCCAAAACATACTATACATGGGTTACTACAGCATGCTTCATACACAGTATATTGGCTAAGTGACATACATTCAGTTATCAGTTTATTAGGTATTTCTTATTGGTCTTCTGCTTCCACTTAGAGGTTTGATGCGTTGTGTGTTCAGAGATGCTCTTCTGCATACCACTATAATGTGTGGTTATTTGTGTTACTGTCAACTTCCTGTCAGCTTCAACCACTCAGGCCCTTCTCTTCTGGCCTCTCTCACGAACAAAGCATTTTTGCCCATATAACTGCTGCTCACTGGATGTTTGTGTGAAAATTTCAGGAGATCAGCAATTTCTGAGATACTCAAACCACCCTGTCTGGCACCAACAATCATTCCACGGTCAAAGTCACTTCCCTATTCTGACATTTGGTCAGAAAAACAGCTGAACTGCTTGATCACATCTGCATGCTTTTATGCATTTAGTTGCTGTCACATGATTGGCTAATTACATTGCATTAACAAGTGGGTGTACAGGTCTACCTAATAAAGTGGTCACTGAGTGTATGTATGTATGTATGTATGTATGTATGTATGTATGTATGTATGTATGTACGTGTGTGTGTGTGTGTGCGTGTGTGTGTGTATGAGTGAGCGTATACACAGAAATATATTTCCATGTTTCAGTTTTATATTTTTGCATATACTTTACTCATGACTCATATTTTGTTTGAATTTTGATTGTGTACTTAACTTTTTATTATCTTTTTTTTATGAGAGGAACCAAGAGGAACAGAACAGACACAGGCATTTTTTAAAGGCATTTGATCCTTTATATCTATATATCCCTTACACTTAGGATAGTGGATGTTACTGAAACTCACTAACACATACAAACTGATCTGCTGTAGAATTAGAGAGAGAAAGAGAAAGACACAGAGAAAGAGAGAGAGGGAGCGAGAGAGAGAGAGAGAGAGAGAGAGAGAGAGAGAGAGCGAGACTGGGGTAGAGAGAGCGAAACCGGTAAATGTAAATGAATTTGAAGTGAGATGACAGAGTACCATGCGGGGCACTTTCTGGTCTCATGTTAACCCCCCACGTCCCTGCTTTGCGGGTGTAGCTGTGCTGGAGCAGAGTGGCCGTTGAGGAACAAGCAGACTGCGGTGACGATCTCTCTCAGGACGCTCCCGGCAGGCTGCAGCAGGCAGGAATTCCGGCAAATTGGGAGCAGGGCTGTGTGCAGCGTGAGTCACTCCTAGTTGAGTTAGAGGAGTGCCTTTCCCATGTCAAACACAACTGACTGTTATTTATTAGCCTAGCACACGCCCTCATTCAGTTTAATACCTGACATAGTATTTGTTTATACAAGTGGCTGTTTAGTGTTACCACAAGTGTTGATTGAAAAATATCTTGTTTGAACAGGCAAGCAATTTTATGGCATTCATTACTGTTCACTGACAATATCACGGACACGCAGACTGTGAACACTGGCCACTCAGCGCAGTAAAATAACAAATTATTAGAATCATTGTTGATACGATACCAGATGACATGATATTTTCCAGAGATTCTTTCTGAAAGGCAAGTCACTTGCTTGGACTTACACCTTTAGGAACCAGCTGGATATTCACTGAAGCGATTCAGCATAAGTACATCCCTCAAGGGTACAACTTTGCTATCTCATGTGGGATTAAGGTGTAAGGTTAACTACAGATCAGTTTACAAACCTCAGCCCAGGGTACCATTTAAGATGAAATGAGATGAAATTAGATGAAATGAGATGAATGCAGAAGAGCGCTGGACCCAGCAGGAAGAGCAAAGAGCAACATATCCTGCGCACTGAAATACTTCCCTTTCAGAGAATATTCTTTATACTGTATTAAATATCTATTACAGCTTCAAAAGATCAATAATTATTTGATCCTTAAGGATTAAAATAAAATAGATGAAAACAGAAAGTAATCCGCAGTTTGCTCCATTCTGTGTATAATAATTATTATTATTACTATAATGACTTATTTGTCTCATTATTATTATTATTATTATTATTATTATTATTATTATTATTATTATTATTATTATTATTACTATATAATTATTTATTTTTTATTTATTTATCATTATTAGTCTTAATATTATAATTATCCGTAATATTATCATTATTATTATTATTATTAGCAGTAGTAGTAGTAGTAGTAGTAGTAGTAGTATCATTGTTATTAATATCATTATTATTATATCTTATAGAATAATCTAAAAGAAAATGTCATTTGCATAGATTTCATATAATCAGGAAAGGGTATGTGAATATTCAATTAAAAATATTCATTTTGATCTGTACTGCTAAGGGTGTTCATTCACCAAGGGACAACTGAATGTGTTACCCACCTTCTCACATTGCAGGTGATGTCCAAAACACAGTGAACATCTCCTGAAGCCAAAGAGGGGGAAGTTGTTCTTCTGCAGAACACCTGGCTCCAGTTTTTGCGATTCGGTCTGTGTGTGTTTTGACAGCTGCTGCTGGCAGGCTGGTCCTGTGCTTGTGTGTAGTCCTTACCTGTAATGTATGAATTTCTAAAAGGTGCTCTAGGTTTAGTAGTTCAGTACACTACCGCTCTAAACGGCAACACTCACCACAACCCAACCATTCAGCAAGCAGACTGTGACAGTGATATGATGTTTATAATGAATGAGAGTATTTGTTTTTCTGTTGAACAATGCAGAGACCGTTCATTTTCCAAAAGAGAAGGTATGGCTGAAGCCCATTTTCACAAATCCACACTTCTGACCGATGAACGCAGCACCAAGGGGAGTCAAAGGCAATTCTCTCACACAGAATAATTTAAACATGAGCGAATAAAGGCAGCCCAAAATGTAATTAAAAAAGGGTAACCCTTCATACCATCTGCAATGTGCACGTAGCCCTGGGGTTTTTATTTTCCATAAAGAGGTCACACGCTGTGCTCACAACTCTTCCCCACAGCCAATAGGAAACAGTTACCCACAAATCCTTCCAGCCTGCAAAAACTCCCTGCCCTACATTTACAGCTGTGAGCGACTGCACAATCATTACACTGGGCTGCTGCCCATTCAGACTCATTCAAACACTATGCAGTGCTGACATACATCACATTTCTCAATTCAATAAGGATCTATAGCATTGCTATTGATCACATAGTGCTTAGTATCAGTACGGATACATACATACATACATACATACATACACACACACACGTACATACATACATACATACATACATTCAGTGACCACTTTATTGGCTACAGCAGCAGAAGACTTAATAAGTCTAAAAAATAAGTCTAATAAATACATAATAAACTGCTCACTGAGTGTACATAATTACACGCATATAGTATACTACACACATATTTTCAATCACTTCAATCCAATTATGATTCAAGATTTTATTGGACCTGAACACAAACTTGAATGATTGTCATGATACTTGTTAAATTGAGAAAACTGGTAACTTGAATCTCAAAATATCCACAACAATAATTCATAATTCTGCCACATCCTTTCAGGGTAGCTCAGCATTGTGGCAGTTTTCCAGCCACAAGGAAGGTCAGACACAAATTCAAAGTCAACATGAAAGCACAAAAAATCATCTCTGGAAAAAAATCTATATAAAAATCTATACAGCTGCAGGGACAGAGAGAGTAGAATCAAAATGGTTCCATCTGCACTGTGGAACTGCACTGTCACTATCGTCAACATCATTTTGGAAACAATCATTCAGTACCTTTTCTTCAAGAATGCACTAAAGATGATACTTTCTGTGAAGACTACTGCACAATACCTTCATAAGTATTTCATAAGCATCCATACACATTCTATAGACAGGGGCTCATCAAACTGAGAGACCTCTGGGGGAGTCACAGGGGATACTATGTTCCCGGAGAATGAACTGTTTATATTTAATTGCTTCCTAAAGTACATATTTTTTACACATCCTTGGTAATAATATGATCATTTAACACTGTATATTGCCCTAAAAAGTTAAATGTCTTGTACAGATCAATCTCACTGTCAACATGCCTCTCTGTCTAACGTGTTAAACAGAAACTGCTTTACAACCTGACGTGAGCAAGGTGCCAGATGTGTTCACATATTAATTATGGATGTGTTTGCTTTCCATTAGCAAGTTACATCCATAAATGGTGTTCATGCAGGTTTTGGAAGGCTCGAAAACAACTAATGTAACAGCATATTGACCGCAGAAATATATCAAGGCAATAGCAGTTTCATGCATTACCTATTACAAATAAAATAGGCTATACTGAGGGAAACTTTCAAAAATAACAGCCTGATGTAACATTTGCAGGAGAAGAAAAGAATAAGTGCGCCTCTGAAAGACACACACACACACACACGCACACACACACACATGTACACACACACACACACACACACACACATGCACACACACCCACACACACACACGCACACACACACGTCCACACACACACACACACGCACACACACCCACACACACACGCACGCACACACACACGTCCACACACACACACACACACACACACGTCCACACACTCACACATGCACGTACACACACGCACACACACACCCCCACACACACACACACGCACACACACAAACACATATAGCCTTGCCTTTTGCATTCTCCCTTTTTCAAGACAAAACAAGTTTCTGTTCAATGTGCAAGTTATTCTCACTGACACTGCATCCCCTGCCCATGCTGCCAGAGGGGCAGGCCTGTCCGCCGTGCCACAGCCACGATAAACTCTGACAGGAGGAGAGGGAGTGAGACAAACATCAGCTGACAGCCCCATTCTGATCACAACCCCGGCTCAAGGTCAGAGATCTGCCCACAGCCCCGACCGTGTCCCCTCACGGCTGTGAAGCAGGGGATTCTGGGTAACAGGCTCTGCAGTGAAGAGATTATTGCTTAGATCTGGGACGTGATGGGAGAAAGAGGAGTAGCAGTCAGCCTACTGTGAATTTCTATCATTCTCTTATCTATGTCACTTATAACTTTTATTAGGGTGAAAACAGAGCGGGGGGGAGACTTTTTAAAATGGCGTATCAGTCAGAGTGCAGAAGCCCTTCATCCCTCGTTTGTGATTTATTTCATTTCCGTACACTGTTCTGAATCAGTTAATGGGAACAGACAGTGTAAATGGCTTCTCAGTGAAGTGGGATGAGGGTGACAGAGTGCTGGTGATAGGCAGCTGTACACTTTCAGGATTTTTGGCCATATGTCCATCTCATGTGCACCTCCTCTCTCTCCTGAGTGGGAAAAAGCCCTATCAATGCCACTGCCACAGTTACTGCTGTATCACGACAGACCAACATAATAATAATAATAATAATAATAATAATAATAATAATAATAATAAGAACAACAACAATAATAGTAATGCGTTCATATATTTTATATTAAGCACTCATATTGGTAAAAATCATTCAGCCTGTAAGACAGGTAAGCCATTTGTCTTGCTATTGCTATTAGTTTTACAGCTGAAATGTAAAAGAAAATTATGTTTCTATGGTTTCACTTTCTACTGCCATTCAGCTAATGCTCTTTAAAATAACAGACTCAGTACCAAGTAGAGACCTGCATAAGCTCATAGGTTCATAATGATGCACCAATAGAGAAATGAGGGCTTTAGGTTCCAAGCACATCTATTTTGGGATGACTGTAAGGTATAAGTAGGGTATAAAACATGAAAGTAACCCAGGGCAACACATGTCTTTGGTTAAGGCTTTAAAGCTGGGACTGCAGCAAGACTGGATCATCTTTATAATGACACTTACATGTACAGCTGTTGCACTTCATTTGGGTGCACTTTCAAGTTCATGTTCTTTATCATTTGAAATAATGCCACTACTTTTACTACTGCTACTCATCATCATTATCATCATCATCATAATCGTCATATATTGTTTTATTACTTCAAATACAACAAAAGAAACAATGCAGGGTTGTTTTAATATCAGAGCAGTCCTATAAAAGTGTCAATATCTCAAAAACGATTTACTCCACACAAGGCTTAAATTATAGAAGGGGCTTGTACCATTTAGTCATTTGAGACCAAATTTACGTCATAGACTGTACATGCAGGGTACACAAATGGTCATCTAAAAGGTGCAAGGAAAGGTACACTAAAATACAAGAAGTTATACAATGCCATATGTCTTTATATGGCATTGAATATGACTGAATATCACAATTTTTAAGTCAAGGACCAACCCAGAATTACTTTATATTTGCGCACAAACTTGATGTCAAGTTATGCCCAAAATTTGGGAAAGATATCGACAGGCATTTAAATTCCCTCATTTAAATTATGTCCTCAAGTGTTCCCAATATCTCCAAATACGAAAAGATATCTGCATATCCACACATGAATGAGTGATTGCAAAATTATTTTTACCATTAAAACAGATTTTTTTTTACAAAAAAAGCGTACCTAAAGTGTCCAAAAAGGATTACTCACCCTAATACTAACCAATTTGGATCACGTTAGCATTGTTTGCCAGTACAATTACAGGTTTATATTAATTCTGCTATGCGAACACAGCAATGTTTCTAAACTGTCTATCACCTGAATAAGATACATTATACCTTGGTGGAAAGGGTACAATAAGCGTACAATGCTACAATTTCACATTCGTTTAGTACTGAAATGACCTAGCAATACAACAGGCTAAGACGCAGCAGACTTGCGGTTGCAGATTGCTGCAGGTGCACACCGGGGGCCGGGGTTCGATTCTCGGTCCTGCCAAAAGCCAAGTTTGGCCGGTTCACGTGGAGCAGCAATAATTGGCTTGCTGCTCCAGAGGGAGGGACTTGGCAGGGTTAGTAGATCGCCTCAGAATCACGGTCACGACTTGTGAGACGAGACGGCTTGAAGAAGGCGTGTCGCTCTCCTGCCGGCCACTGAGGTACGGGGTGTGGGCGGTGTATACTAGCTAATAATACTAGCTCTAATTGAATTAGAAGGGGTCCAATTGGCTACCAAAATGGAAAAAATCGGATAAAAATATTAATTTAAAAAAATGGCTGAACAGATTACAAAATAAACTTCAATGTTAGTCAGAAAACAGCCATTGCTTCATAACCAGGTGAGATGTTGGGTTCCATAAATATGTCTGTTTTGAGACAAACGTATATTTCTACCAAACCAAAAATAACAATGTGTCATGCAATTCTGAATTGTATATTTTTGTTCTTATATTGGACCATGTTTTTATTTTCGATATAGATAAATGGTATCAAGGAGTATATTTTCTTTCTGGAATGCATAGATTAGGTTATTACTAAATTCAATTATTAATACTCAATTATTGAAAGTCTATAGGTAAATTCCACTTTCCAGTGTGGCATGGATTTGTTCTTTTCGAGAACAAAAGTTATTCAATGTAATATTCCACTCTGAGACACAATAGCAAAATTACAGGCAGCTGAGAGTTGAGTCACATTAATCAAAATGGCTGAGAGTACTATTGATTTTCTCATGCATTTCCCTGTGCTGTTCTCTGTGGCTCTGCAGAACTTCTGACCTGTAAGAATGCTGAGAATGAACCAATGGGAGGTGCACATAGAGTGACCTCCGACCCTTTCAGCTGACCTTTAAACGTGTGCAATGCCTGTTTCTACATAGAGCGATTGAAGCTGTGGGAAAACCAGCACAAGAGCCCTTTCCTGCACACTGCCCACTGCCCACTTTGCAAGCCAACAGAGTGAGCACTGGGCCGTCATAGGGGCTGATGGTTTTCATTCCTTCAGCACAGCTTCATATCCATGGCTTAGCTGCTAAAGTAAGAGATTCCTCCTGTCTCCCTGCCCATGATAGAAGTCGTAGGAAATACAAGAGACTAGGCCCACCTTTATCGGATGCATTACATCATAACCAATTTTAGTCAGGTGCAGTGCTCAGTCTTGTGCTGATATTGACTGCTCATAACTATGCTCATGTGCGATATATATGTGTACAGCAGCCACACCGTGTCCTGTTGTTACTGCTTATGGTATTTTAAGACTTTCACAATCGTCATTTATCATGAACTACTTTTATCCTTTTATTTCCTTGCATTATTAAAAATGTGTTTGTGATTGTACATGTGCACAGTAAATATAATGCAAGCTCAGCACTGTACCTTTATTTTTATGTAAGGCAATAGTGAGAAACACATCATTGGAATCCTATCCTAGTTTCTTAATTAGCTCCTGTCTCTGCCATTGACTTCCATCAATACCTGTGTTAGGCAACATTGTGTACTTTCTTTGAAATTACTGGGATATCCTTGTATGAAAAAGCCTCGAAAAAAAGCATGAGATATATAATTATAAATTATTTTTTTCCCTGCAAAATTATCAATAATTCAGTCTCCGGGTTTACACAAAGCCCAGACAGAACATTATTTCCATCTGTGTATTATATAGTCCACTCAATTTAAATGAATCCTAGAAATGTCACGCAAGCAGTGGAGTTGCAGGGTCCTGGCAGTCCCACAATGAGCTGTGAGCTTTGCAATACATCTCTGTGGCCACACAGCAAGAAGCGCACAAACAGCTGCTGCCGTTCTTCTTATCTCCTGCCAACTGATCTGGGATCAGGTTTTGCAGCAGTAATTCTAACACATAGCCATGATGTAAGGCTGATCCAGGGTCAGTGGCTGGGGGCAGCGTCAGGGTGGGGGTGTCATGCTCAGTGGGCAGGATGTAAACATGAGGGACAGGCAGGTGTTTCAGGTGCTTATCGCTCCCCGAGTCAACAGACTGTGTGAATGGAGTGAGCAGATGCTCACTGACTAAATGTTTTCAAGATAACAAATTCCCAAAGCACTGAGAAAACGCTTAAAAAAACGAACAATCTGTGCATATACAGTGGGGTGCAAAAATTTGAATCATTTTCCCTGTTTATAAATTAAAAGGAAAAGGGGCTTGTGCAAAAGGTTGGGAACCATTTTGGATTATTCTTTCTTACTTTTAAAAAAGATTACCAATGCCCAGACCCAGGTGATTTACTTGTTAGGGCTTCAATGAGTCAGATGAGTATAATTCCAGGGCTGAACTTTTTATTCTTAAGTAACTCCATGCCTTCTAAAGTATCAAACTGCAGTTGCTGTTCTGTCTGGTGTTAACAACCCAACATGATCTCACACCAATTTTTCATGCCCTGGAAATCAAAACATTTTGTCTGCACGTATTGGAGTGCCTCAGATTTTATTGGGGAATTAGAACTGGTAATTCTGAACTAAGTTCAACGACTAAGGTAAATTGTTCAGATTTTGGAACATAGTCAGATCAGCAGTCAGAACATTCGGTCACCTGTCGTTGAATTACTGTGAGGCCAGGCTCTAACAACCATGGGTTGTTAGACAGTTGCCCAAGGATTTCAAAATGAAGATGGTTCATTTCCACCAAGAAGGAGAAGGCTACAAAAACTCTCTCAATGTTTACTATGTTACCTATTATTGTCAGAAACATTATTATAAAATGGAAGATAAATGGGGCAGTTAAGGTCAAGGCAAGGTCTGGAAGACCAAGAAAGATTTCAGATAAAATGGCCCGAGACCCGGTGAGAAATGCTCAGAAGAACCCACACATCACTGCAGAAGTGCTGCAAAAAAGAATAGCAGACACAGGTCTAGCTGATCATAGGGCAACAATACAACATAGTTTACACAACAAAGACCTACCTGGCAGAGAAAGAATGACCTCAACACAAAATTAAGTGTCTGAAGTATGCAAAAGAAAACATTGAGAAGCCTGAAGCCTTTTGGAACAATGTGCTTTGGACTGACAAAATGAAAGTACTAACTGACAGGGTTCCCAAACTTTTTCACAGGGCGTTTTTCCTTTTTATTTAAAAACTGTATAAAAAATTAAAATAAAAAGTAATCTTGCTTTGAATTTTGAAGAACTGTAACGTTTAACGTTGTACCATTTAGAGGTCAGGTTCGCTTCTGCTCACTTAGATATCAATTATGAAAGGCTTTTTTCACATTTTTGAACAATACTGTACATATATGCCGGGAATAAATCTAATCTTAAATTTATTTTAAACTGGATTTAAATGATAATAATTACCCAATGTTAAAAATGAAGTTTTCCATGTTGACAATGTGAATTTGCTTGCCTACATGTCAGAGTTAATATTAATAAAACAGAACAGGTGTAAAGCTGACATTCAGTGCTGAATTCTGGAACACAGCAACACATCCACTTTCAAAGCATGAGAAAACTTTTACATTTGAATGATACGCTGCAAATATTAGCATGCACTATTAATACAGTCCTTAAATGCAAACTTACTCCACTGTACATACCAGCACATGGACTTGCCAATCAAAAGATCTCACATATTGGGATCAGTATTTGCTTTATTACATGTGGCACCCTGGTCTGACTGACAGGAAAATGGTTTATACTTTCACAGCTTGCAATCCTTTCCCAGTAAAACTCTCTGCCCTTATAACAATGAATAATCAATCTTGTGTTTGATCTACGTGCACAGATTAAACGTCACCTTTGAAAAGTTACTGTTTAATTCATCTTAGATTTTGCAGAGGTAAATCTCAGAGGTTCACTGGCACATTTAAATTCAGTGCGTTTCTGCCTGTGTGTGCATATTGTCACTGTCTATCCCTTTTCAAGTGCGTTATGGCTTTGGAATTTCTGTGGTGAAAACAAATGAAGTAATTTAGTGCGCCATCACTTTAATCCCGCTTTAAGGGCCCTTTCATCTCTCAGAAGCCATTTTCTGTTTGTTTTTGAGATTTCATATTGCATTTCGCCTCAAAAGAATCCCCCAAAATGAGGGAAAGTATTAATTGTGAGAATGACAATCAGATGATTTTTTTCTTCTATGAATCACAGGCCTTATCTCAGAGGATTCCCTTCCCTTCAGTTCCTCCTGTCCCGTTGGGGGCGTACAGAACTGAGGTGTTGCTCTGATTGCATGGGAACTCCTGAAGCAGCACGTTCACGGTCTACCTGCACAGTCTACTTGCAGTAGTTCCTCCACAGCTGGGCAGTGAAAAGCCTGTGCCTCTAGTGGAGGGCACTTCCTGGAGTTCCGTGCTCATGTTTACGCGCAGTTCACAATATTAACAAAGTCACTGCCGGAGCCAGTAATGAATTGTGTTGTGATGTAATCTTTGCTGGCTGCACAACTGGTCTAATGTGCTGTATAATCTGACGCCAAACTGCTGAGGGACGGAAAAAGAAATAGTCAATATTTTGACCTTACTTTTTGTTTCTTGTTGTTTTGCATCTAACATGATCTATAATATAGAAAGCCTGAACATCGACGCCAACATTTTTTGTAAGTTTATTAACTTGGCTGAACATATGACTGCACACAAGCAAAGAAAGGTATTATACATTCTCAAACACTAACAATTAGATCCTGAGATTAGGACAAGGCATGCAAAATGTCCTGGAACATCCGTTTGACTGATTATCCGACAACTTGTTGGGACTTGTTATCTTGGAATGCATGGATCAGGCCTCTGAATTCAAAGGCGGGAGCAGGAGTGAATGGCACTGCCACTCATTTTGAAGTTAATTAAGAATGAAACCGCACCGCTTGCTTTGACAGGGACTCGCACCCCCATGCATGCTGTTTTGTGAGATGCTGGGGTGCTAGTTGTCCTGTCATGTCAAATGCAAATTGCCTGGAAGCCTGGAAGCTCTGCACTGCAGCTACTGAATTTGCTCCTCTCATGTTCTCCCATTAAACTATAATGCAGGGACACCAAATTACAATAAATACCTATTCCAATGAGTGAGTTGTTTACTCAATGTGTACCACTATGTCTGCAGTGAATGTCACTGAAACACATTTATGTCAAATTAATCTGAAAATGGGAAGGGTAAAAATATGAAAAAATGATTAAAATAATTTCATATTGAAACATGACAAGCGAGAGCACCATATTACCTCAAGCCATGTGTCTTAAATTAGCTAATTAATCCTTACACCAATTATGAGCAATAACTCAAGAGGCAGGGCCCAGCTATCCAATATTCATCCTATTTTAATTTCTTCTGTCGGGTCTTTTCACAGTTGCCTACGAGAACATCTGGAGGGAAATTCTAAGTGAATAGATCAGCTGTGGAATGAAGATCTACCAACTAACATATCACTTATGATCTGTATCTAACACAGCATGTTAAATATTGGTGGAAACCAGAGGTTTTGATATGGACTTAGCATTAATTTGTGTCCTTGCTAAATTGGCCAACAGCAACTGAATGGCAGAAGTGGGGGATCGATTACACAGACACTATAATAGACATGCTACGAATGTGATATAGATACACTATGAATGGTTGTTTATTCAATATTATAATGCACTAGATCAGGGGTGTCAAACTGAATTCCCAGGGGGCCGCAGTGTCTGCGGGTTTTTGTGGTTTCCTTTCAATCAGCTGTCAATGAAGGCCTTGAGAACAAGGTGTGTGGATTCTTTAGCCAATTGAAGACTTCAATGAACCACAGGTACCGGGAACAACCCGAAAACCAGCAGACACTGCGGCCCTCCAGGACTGGAGTTTGACACCTGTGCACTAGACGCTTCTTAAGCATGAAATAAACATCTCACTGCAATTAATACTGCATTTCTAATATGGTTATGTACACCTGTACTGGGCATCACAAGTATGCATGTGATCTTGGCAAGTCATTACACGATGCGCTGTCCCTGCATTTAAGGCTGGATCGTGCAAGTAAAGGACTGAGATCCATCCATCCATCCATTATCTGAACCCGCTTATCCTGATCAGGGTCGCAGGGAGCTGGAGCCTATCCCAGCATACATTGGGCGAAAGGCAGGAATACACCCTGGACAGGTCGCCAGTCTATCGCAGGGCACACACACCATTCACTCACACACTCATACCTACGGGCAATTTAGACTCTCCAATCAGCCTAACATGCATGTCTTTGGACTGTGGGAGGAAACCGGAGTACCCGGAGGAAACCCACGCAGACACGGGGAGAACATGCAAACTCCGCACAGAGAGGCCCCGGCCGACGGGGATTCGAACCCAGGACCTCCTTGCTGTGAGGCGGCAGTGCTACCCACTGCACCATCCGTGCCGCCCATAGGACTGAGATATTCAAACAAAATAGTCGCCACAGCTGGAATATGTACACATTTTGTCCTGCACTGGATATGCTTTTACGAGGCAGTCGATACATGGATATCGCCACACGCAGTGGAACCCCTGTTTTAACTGCGCTGTTTAAGATCTGTCACTTTCTCAAAATGCGGTTTGCCGGCAGTCCCGTCCACTGATTGCGTAATGAGCTATGTAGCCTTCGCGAATAAGACGTTAACTTCAGGCAGACTGCGACCGCACCAACCCACCCATGTCAGGCCGCGTTCTGCACTGCGAGCTCAGTGTACGTAAATCTGGCCCAGTGCGGCGGGGGGAATCGGGTGCAGCAGCTCTCGGCTGTCTTCAGCTCTGTTCCATGCATTGGCATGGCAGGAGTAGAAAGCCTTTGAGAAGCCTGCTCTAAAGGCTGCAGGGCACAGAGCAGCTATAATGTGAATTCTGCATACTGTACGGATCATTGCCCAGAACAGGACAGTCACATTGGATCTGTGATCAACCAATCACACTTCATGAAACTGTCAACCTTCATTTACATCAGGCTGTTTCCCTCCCTTTCCCAGTAAACAGTCTCCGCTCAACACTGTCCGTCTGTCTGTCAGCCTGCAATGATCATGTAAGCAGGGCAAATCCATGGCAGTGGACGTCAACATACGGTAAAGTCACCACTTCTGGCCTGCATTAACAAACTAATGGTTTTAGCCAGATATATTGGCTGGGGCAACACAGAGCCCTACTTTTCCCATGCAATTTCATGTTTCAGGAGCTGTAGTCCTTTGTGCTTCAAATGGAATCCCAGCAGCCTCGGCAAGAGCTGTACAAGATGCCGCTGCAACCCACCCCTGCCCCAAGCTCACAAGCAGGGGCAGAATTCAGAATACAATGACATTTAGCAAACACAATTAGCGAGCATTGCCTCAGGACTACAACCCCTCAATTGTTTTTTTTTCTCCAGCTAAAGGCAGGACATTAAAGGCACAAATATGTACTTTTGTGCGGCCAAACTCAACCAGAGAGGGTGAGCAGAACAGGGCTGTATCGTGGGGACCTTGGGAAACTTCTCTGGAACTGAAGGGCCTTTTTGTTTCACTTCTTGAGAATATTTCTCTCTTACCCCTTCTGTTACCCCTCTAAGTCACTCACAAAGATGTGTTGAGAGAGTGGAAAGAGCTGAATGTAAAAGGTTATGGGACAACACTTCAGCTCAGGGACAACACTTTGGGTTACAGTGCAGTCTGGCAGCTTTCATTTGAGGGTATTTACATTCACATTGTGCAATCCAGAATTACAGCCCCTTTTATGCACTGTCCCCCGTTAAAAAAATATTTGGAAAAATGTACATAATATGAAATAAAGTAGACATATTTAGACTCTGGGTATGTTCCCAGGTGATGCTCTGCCAGGCCTATACCGTGCCATCTTGGGTATCTGTTTGTTTCTGGTGTGTTTTGTCTACATTTCACTTTTTGTTCCTTGGTTGCTTTAGCAGGCGGCACGGATGGTGCAGTGGGTAGCACTGCCGCCTCACAGCAAGGAGGTCCTGGGTTCGAATCCCCGTCGGCTGGGGCCTCTCTGTGCGGAGTTTGCATGTTGCATGTTGCATGTCTGCGTGAGTTTCCTCCGGGTACTCCGGTTTCCTCCCACAGTCCAAAGACATGCACGTTAGGCTGATTGGAGAGTCTAAATTGCCCGTAGGTATGAGTGTGTGAGTGAATGGTGTGTGTGCCCTGAGATAGACTGGCGACCTGTCCAGGGTGTATTCCTGCCTTTCGCCCAATGTATGCTGGGATAGGCTCCAGCCCCCCTGCGACCCTGATCAGGATAAGTGGGTTCAGATAATGGATGGATGGATGGATGGGTTGCTTTAGCATTAAGATTAGCATTTAGCATTACAGGTTTTTTACAATCGTTTTCACACTTGTCTCAATACCATGTCCTCTTTTTCAAAACTCTTCACACAGTGTGCTTTTGAAAAACACACCTGAGCACATTAGTTAACCTTTGGTGCAAAATGCACTTCAACCACCAAAACACTTCATATTTCACCCAAAAGTGACTCATGCTGCCATAACTATAGCATATGCTTTCTCCCATAAGACTATTTTGTCACTCAATGTTCAATGAACTACAAAACACAAACAACTTGGAGCATTGCTAAATACATATATTATGTGTTTCCCTTTCCTCTATTTTTGCACCCACAAATATTTCAAGCCAAGCAGCTAAAAAAAACTTTTGATCTGTTGGTTTGCCTCTCACAATAGATGTCATGACTGAGTGTGGTAAATTTACAGTAAACTGTAAATGAATGAATGTTTTACTATATTGGAAACCCAGAATAACAATTTTTACTGTGTAATGTAAAACAATATATGATAAAGAAACAAATCACAAAAGCAACAGCATTCTTCAGAGGGTTTACAGTATTTTGACCTTTGTTCTCACAGTGCAATATACTGTAATTCAGAAAAGAAAAATACAATACAATCAATTACTCAAAATACTTTGCAATCAATAACAAATACAGACCAAAAAGCAATATTTTCACTATATACAGTAATTCGCACATATATTGTCTGCCTATCCGTATCAGAAGTCTACTGTTGGCCTGGCCCATCCATCCTGTCCTCTGCTTTTGGCCATAGATTTTCATCAACATCACTCCAAATGTTATCTCTTGCTATACACCAAGGAAAACATCTTTTTGCGTGCCTTATCCAGCCCTGGATGTGTTCCACTGTTATGTCCATACACCCAGCAGCCATTGTATCTAGAAGTGACATCTGTTCATGTGGGTGGTGGTCCTAAACCTTCACATATACCTTCATAAACTTCATATTGGTACCTGAGTTCCTTGACACCCACAGAGTTCCTGTCAAAGGGGACAGTGTACAACTGTTTCATCCTGATCTGATGTTTCTGTAGCACTCTTGAAACGGTTGTAGTGCTTACACTATCAATGTTTGGAAATATGTTCTTGTCTGCGATTATGTTGTTGCGTATTTCTCTTAGCCTGATGCTGTTGTTGACAATGACCATCCCAACTATTGTATCCTCCTGTTGAGGTGTAAACATTCTTCCCCTTCCCCCTGTGTTACTGTGTGAGGTAACCGCTGGGTCCTGTAGTGAGTCAAAGACAAATGTGCACTGATACATCTGCTTTTTCTGGAGACTTCTCAAATCACAGTACTGCTGTAATATACACATCAATTGAACTCCTTCAGTCAGAATGCTGTAAATACTGTATAGTACCTGTTGGTTTGCCTGAAAATCCTCACTATTGAAGCCACTGTGGATCTAGGCAAGTTTGGTTGAACCCTCAACCTGCTTCCCTCAGGGACAGACCATGATTTACCACATGATCAATGACTGTGGCTCTGATTTCATCAGACACAACTGTCCTTGCTCTTCCACAACGTCTTCTTCCTCTACCACTGGCTGCATCCATTTTCCCCACCAAGGCTAAAGAATGCAAATGCCAATCCAAAGGTGGCCCCTTTTGTATATGTGGTAATGGGGCACAAACAACAAAGACCTGGGTTGGTTGTTCACTGAAATGACAGCCAGGTGTTTCAACAGTAGATATACAGCAGTAATAGTGGAAAAATCTCTTCAGTGACAACTACATCTATATTTACCCTATTTACATTTCAATGCAAGTATGACATATAGATGGTAACAAGGCTGCAAACAAAAAAAAATGAATAAACTGAATAAACTTTCTTCTCAAATCAGAATGATCTGTCTTATGTATTTCAAGCATATAGTTACATTTTTCTGCCAAGATGCAGCATATTTCCTTCCACAATGATCAGAATTTTATTGGGTTTTGAACTGAACTGGTTTTGAGTATCTAAATGTCTGCAAAATTTGCTGTATTTGTACAAACTTTTGCTGGTAGTGAACACTGACTGAGAGAGGTATTCATTAATGAAGAAGTGGTGATTGAATGCCTTTAGTATGAAAGCAATGCAAAAATATCCACAAGGAAATTAGTTTAAAGTCACATAATATAAAAAATAAAAAATAATCATCCAAAATTAGTAAGTAAGATTAATCCTTGCCCCCATTCTTTCCCAAACTTCTAAACAGGATACTAAGTTTCTTCTACACTAACACTTATTAATCCTAACTCTAACCCTGATCCTTAAAATTTCTAGCCCTTTCTGTGACAGAAATCTGACAGTTCCAATACGATAAATGAAAACAATTGAAATATCATCAGTTTACCGAAAGGAAAATCTAAGTAAAATAGTTGAAAGTCCTGTAATTAGAAGCTTTCTTAAGCTTCTAAACATTACCCTTATCTTACCTCAACCCAAACAATTTTTGTATTCCTAACCCTAATGATAACCCTATGTCTAGCTCATATCATCAATTCAACAAAATAAATACAAGGCAATTTGATAAAGCATCAAAATACATAAAGCTCCCAACAGTGAAAAAAGATATGGATCATCCAAAATCAAAGACTTAATCCTTGCTCTAATCCTTTCCAAAGCTTTTAAACATAACTTTAATCTTACCTCAGACCTGACAGACCTTACCACATTCCTAACCATAACCCTAATTTCAAGTCTAAATCCAATTTCTTGCCTAAGGAGTCATCTTATAATTATATCAAATTTCTCCATCAAATGTATGAGAACATTTCTTAAATTCAACCAAAGAAATGCAAGGAAATGACTTTGAAGGCTGTGTGTGTGCGTGTCTGTGCGAGTGTGTGTGTGTGTGTGTATGTGTGTGTGAGAGTGTGTGTGTGAGTGTGTGTGCGTGTGTGAGTGTGTGTGTGTGCGTGTGTGCGTGTGTGAGTGTGTGTGTGTGTGTGTGTGTATGTGTGTGCGTGTGTGAGTGTGTGTGTGCGTGTGTGAGTGTGTGTGTATGCGTTTGTATGGTGATAGGCGAACGTGTTTGCAACATGTTTGTATGAAAAGTGCGGTTGGGATGCTGCTGCTGTAGCCTGCAGCAACTCTTCTTTAGACCTTTACCTTCTGTTGTGGATTGTTTTGTTTACGCTTTCCAAGAAGGTGGTGCTATTTCTATGGCTGAATGTTTCTGTTTCTACATAATTACTCAAGCTTCAGGCCAGGTCATTATTCACTTCCAACATAAAGAATAGTAGGCTATTGATTTATGAGAGGTTGAGATGCGCAGAACATAGAGAGACTCCATAAGCAGAATGGGAGAGAAGCACAACCCACCGCAGAGACTTGCTTTTTATGAATACTTTCTGTGGTTCCACATGAAAGGAAATGCCACACTAGGTCTGTTAGACTGTCACAGTGCATTAGCCATATTTGTGCTGGAAGCTACTCAGTTAAGATTTAAGGGAATAATTAAAACCGAATGAAAACAGAGCTTTGATATGCATGCTAATTACCACAATGTTTAATGCATCTGATAAGCATGCAAACGCAACAGCTATGCCTTCAAATCATTTTCATGAAATACCACAAATACACCAATAAAAACAGCCTGGGAAGGCACTAATTAACTGTAGTAGGTAGGGGGCCTATTTGCCACAAATTGAATTTTACACAATGAAGCTGCACACATTAAATACTTATTTATATACACAGACAGGATTGGATTGCTGTGTATGCATGCTCTTTTGCAGCAACACCCTTTGAATGCCTTTGGAAACCAGACGAAACCCATGCAGACAAGGGGACATACAAACTCCACACAGAAACCGTAGTGTCAAACCCTACATGCTGTGAGTTGAGAGTGCAATCCACAGCACCATGCCACCTCAAAAATATGTGGGTGAAATGCCTACCTGCAGTCCTCTTAAATCTGGACAGCATTTTGTCATGTCCCCAGGAGATAGCATGTTTCAGAATGCATGTTGCTGAGGGCCCTTTTTCACATAGTATTTGGAGCAATTGATTGTTTTTTTTAGTCTGTTGAGTGTTGCTGGGCTGCAGAATTCGATGGGAAGAAATGGCAGAGTGGAAAAGAGAAAAATAATTAATGATAAATTATTCACTTACTTCACAGTTAATTAGCTGTCAGTACCTGTGTAATTGATATTTAAAGTCACCTCCCAATTTAACCATGCCACTTACAATAATAAACTACTTTCCCATTTTACTTTAACAGCCGTCACATGGTAAGTAAACATTAGTTATGTACTTACATTGTACTTACAATGTAATTATTGAAAAGAATGACAAAACTACCTACATGAGAAAAGCTTTTCCAGAAACACAGTGGAATTTTCAGTGGTTTTCTCAGCATGTTTTTTCTGATTACAGATTTTTTGTGTGTGGAGGGAGACTATAGTATATAGAAAAATGGCTGTAATTCATACACGTATCACCCACTACGGATGTGTAATTTTTTTTAAATATTCCATTGTGTGGTTTATTTTATGACCACTAATTATTTTTTACTCATTAGAATTATTTTTGAGTCTTAATAAAATGAAAAAGAATTTGTCTTTATAATTTACTCTTTGGTTACTCTTGTTTTAGCTTATCTTACAGTTATGATGATATGATTAAATTTTAATGATGTTTCCAGAACAGCCTTTTCATTAAGTGCCACGTATGTTCAAAAAAAAAATACTGTTGATAAAAAATAAACCAATCATCATTTTGTGAAGTACAGATGTATGTGGCTGATAACATCCACCTTCAATTGAATTACATCTGTCATTTCAAACTTGTTTAGTTGTTGTCTGTCAGAAATGAAGCTAAACAAAGATATAAAGTTTCAGCACAGACACCTTGAAAGCACCCACCAGCTGGCATCACAGTTTGTATGTATAAACATCATTCATTATTCATGTCGATCTCAATACGTTCAGACAGGTGTTCAAAAGGATTTTACTACGGTAATCACAGAGAGAGTCTTTATTGCAAAACAAGGGCTTTGTGTCTGACTATAGCAATTAGAATGATGTCGCTGCAATAGTGAGACTTTTACATGAATTTGTAAACATCCATTATGTAGTTTGACAATTTATATGAAGGTCAATTTATACATTATGCAAGAGTGCTCTTCAAGATATTGTACATGAACAAAACAGGTGGGAGAGGGGAGTAACTGTGTATACAATCGGTAGGCTGTGTTCCACAATCCTGGCAATAGCCTGTGCTTACCTCACAATTGATACAGGCCATTCCTTGTGCTTACCTCACAATGGATGCAGGCCATTTCTTGTGCTTACCTGCCAATGGATGCAGGCCATTTCTTGTGCTTACCTCACAATGGATGCAGGCCATTTCTTGTGCTTACCTGCCAATGGATCCTGGCAATACTTTGTGCTTTCCTCACAATGGATGCAAGTCATTACTTTTGTCTTACCTCACAATGGATGCAGGCCATTTCTTGCGCTTACCTCACATTGAGTTTTCTCATGGGTTTGCTCCCATTGGGAGCTCAGATGGCCTCTCACACAGGTCGGACTGTGACAAACAATCAGACGATAGCATAATCTTTACAAGCTCCTGACCAGATCTGAACATTCTCATACATGAAAATATTTTTTTTAAAGATTTGCTGAAAATAACAATTGTGCGTCAGCAAGTTCTATAAGGTAGGTCCAGATGAAGGCAACTTGTGGTCCACCACATTTTTTGAAAAAGCTATTTGATAGTGATGAATAGTTAGTAGCTCCGGCAAAATAACGGCCTTTTTTCATATGAATCTGAATATTATTCATAAATTGCAAATAATATATAAAAAAGCTAAACTGATATAGTTCATACTCGTAATTATTCATTAAAACTTTAGTTGATCAATTATATTTAACACTGTACAAAAATAATACAGACATCAAAATACATATGCACAATTCAGCACCATACCTTTTATGAATCCCATTGCTCATTAAGCAGGTTTCATATTTGATCTAAATAAGATATCGTATGATAAGGACCTTTCAAGCTTTAGCTTCAGACATTCATGATGGTTTAAATGATTAAAAATAGACCTGATTCTCCAGTCTGATACATGGCTCATCCAATTAATTCTTTACCCTGGCCTGATAGTGAATAATGATGTTATCTTATCTAATTAACCTGTGGTGGAATTACACTCCATGGCTGGAATGACTGAACCTCCAGCATTACCAGCAGAGTCTGTGTAGTCTTTAGATAAGCTAACCAGGGCTACTATTACAAAGAAAAATGAAAGTAAAGGCTATTCTCAAATGACCACAAGAAGTTCCACCCACCTTGCATACTGTGATGTGCAAAAATGTGGGCACCTCTGCTCAAAAAGCCTTTTACAATTAAGTGAAGAAGCGAACCTGACCTCTAAATCGTACAACGTTAAACATAATTGTTCTTTATTGTAAGATTACTTTCTATTTAAATTTTTTACAGTTTCAAAATAATTTTAAAAAGGCAAAAGGCCCTGTGCAAATGTTTGGAAACCCTATCGGTTAGTATTTTGTAATTCCTACTCTGCCTATAGAAACTATAACAGCTTGTAAATGCTTCCTCAGATTTTCCAATAATATTCAAGTCAAACCTTCATCAATCTTTCCTGGGGGTACTTCATGTTTGATTTCAATGTATGCTTTGGATCATTGTTTTGCTGGAATACCCAACCTCTCTTCAACTTCAATGTCTGGACTGACCTTTGAACATTAGCCTCTATAATTTCTTGATATTTGCTGGAATCCATGCTTCCTTCTATTTGCACAATATTTGTGCCCCCAGCTGCAACCCCAAAGAATAATGGATCCATCTTCATGCTTAACAGTTGGGAAGATGTTCTTCTCTACAAAGGCTTCACCCTTTTTTCCAAACATACCTTCTTTGGTGGTGGCCAAAAGGTTCAATTTTGGTTTCGTCAGTCCAAAGTGCATTGTTCCCAAAGGCTTCAGGCTTCTTAATATTTTCTTTTGCATATTTAATTTTGTGCTGAGGTTTTTATTTCTGGCAACTTTGCCGTGTAGGTCTTTGTTGTTTAAAGTACATTGTATGATCCTCCAGTGAACAGCTAGACCTCTGTCTGCTACTCTTTTTTCTCTTTTGCAGTGATGTGTGGGTTCTTCCGAGCATTTCTCCCCAAGTCTTGGGCCATTCTATCTTAACTCTTTCTTGGTCTTCCAGACCTTACCTTAACTTCAACTGTTCCATTTATCTTCCATTTTGTAACAATGTTTCTGATGGTGGAAATATGTAATGAAATTGAGAGAGTTCTTCTTTTCTCCTTCTTGGTGGAAATTAACCATCTTCATTCTGAAATCCTTGGACAACTGTTTAGAAGAACCCATTATTGTTAACAGCAGACTGGATACTTTAGAAAGCATGGAGTTACCTCAGACTAAAAATCCATAACAAATAAATCACAAAGAATAATCCAAAAGGGTTCCAAAACTTTTGCACAGGGCCCATTTCCTTTTTTAATAATTTCTAAACATAAAAAAATAAAATGATAAGCAATCTTGCTTTAAATTTGCAGAAAGTTCTATGTTTAACTCTTTTGATCATGTACAGATTAATTGTAAGAGACATTTAAACCAGGGGTGCCCAAATATTTGCACCCCACTGTATTTCAGAATTTGTTATTATTATTGATAAAATCTTTTTTTTTTTAAAGACAAAAATAGCAACATGCCAAAAATCAGCTTGCTTATATTTACAAAATGAAGGACAACCCCCATTGCAATTAGAGCATTAGTCTTTTCCAGGTCTGATTTGTTCTTTTTGTTGATGACCCCAAAGGAAGTCAGAGGTAATCAGATTAAATGAAAAACTGTCCTGGGCCCTGCTTCACAAAAAACGATTACTGAGTTGACTGGATAAGTACGCTACGTAAAACCCAGAAAAGCTCTATTTTTACCTTCAGTCCATGTTCCATGATTTTGGCAGGGTCCATGTTTTGCTCAGTGCAGTCATCTGGCTAACTCAATAATCTTGATTTGTGGAACAAATAATGTTAGAAATAAACAATGTTAGCTTCATAACCAGGTGGGATATTTGGTTCCATAAATATGTCTGTATTGGATAATTAGCTAAACAAACATATACTTCTACCATATGAAATATGTCAGGTAGACATGCAAGAAAAAAACGATGTCTTTTCTGAATTGTATATTTTTGTTTGTATACTAGAACGTGATTTTTTGACGCAGAGAAATGGTATCAAGAATTATTAGAATATGCCTTTTATTGACTAAGTCTGTGCCAAGGTGAGAGTTGTAAACCATGAGCGTGTTAAGGGGGAGGCTGGAGTCTTATTGCCCTGCTTTGCAAATAAGAGACTGATAAGCATCTAAACTGCTGCTCTCACTAGCAGAGAGTCTTTTTAACTGGCATCACCGTTTTGCGGGTTTATTATGTTGCAGTGTTACTTGGCCTTGATGTTTGCTGATCAAAAATATTTCGGATTACATTGTCATCATATTTTCGTCCTGCAAACTGGATTATAAAGGCATTTCTCAGATTAATTAGCAAATTAGCAAAATTTCACTGAGTGACAAGCATAGATATCTATGGTTGCATCATTATGTGTTCTTATGGGAGTCAGTATGAGCTGACTCAGTCATATATGTAGGGGGTTCCTGTTTCACTAGTTTGCAGAGGCTGACCGGAGCAGTCCAACTGTTTTTATAGAGGGCACTTTCTAAACAGAGAGTCTGTCTCTAAAGCTCCTAACAAGGCCATACAATTTGGTGAAATAAAATGTTGCAATATATTTAAATGCACAGAGAAGATAAATAAGCCTGCTGAATAATTTACAGCTTTTTATTAAAAACATCAACCATATCGTGTGTGATAAAAGTGTGATAATGTGCCTTTAAAAAGACACAGCAAGGCAATGATTGTTGACTCTAGATGAAATTGTGCATAGAAGTGGAATAATAACTTAAAAGGGCATTGCCAAAGATTATTTAAAAAATAGGCCTTGGGTCATCATTAGGGCAGTGGGATTTTTCACAAACTGGGTCACCTTCTTCAAGGCACTCTCTCATTTCTTGACAAAGATATGTTGCCATATGTGTCTTCACAGAAGCTGAATTTCATATTAGCCCATAATACTAAATGAAAAGAGCAAATGGAAGGTTATGTTATGCAAATTTCAGATCATAAAATGTGATGTCTAAACTGGATCTGTGCTTCTCTGTTTGGTTAAATGCCTTTGGCTTCAGTTCAGACAGCTTGACTGAGTGAGACTCTTGTCCAGATGGTGGTGTCCACTTCAGTGATCCAGATTATTTAAACAGTGACTTATTAATGGAGGGATAGTTTTTAAAGGGGCTTTTGACTTTCATGAGAAGTTAGCACATAGGCGCTCAGCTCACTGATGGCACGCACTGAGGTTGTGCAACAGTGCTGTTATAAAATGCCTGTGCACCGGCAGCATTTACTTTTTTTTAAAAAGGCTTGTGATATACTGTATCTTTCAGTGAGCTGCCGCTCTACACAAACTGGTCTGAACTTGTTCTTTAAAGGTAAACTTTCATTTTCACTTAAACACTTCTGGAAGTGTCAACACGGTGTGCAAATACCTAGCATTTCACTCCCTGGTAAATGTATCAATATGCATTGGAGTTCAGTAAAAGCTGTAAATGCAAATGTTTTAAGAACTGCATCAATACTAAAGACATGAAAAGAGTAAAGAGTAAAGAGTAAAGAGTAAAGTACTATGAAGTGGAGTTATAGTTGTGAAAAGAATTCCAGCTTTGGAAGATTTTAGCCATCTTTAAACTGGATTTCCTGAGAGACTAAGACACCGCATGTCAATGTAGCTGATTATTGAATGACATTAGCCAGTAGCAGAAATGAAAAATGTCTCTGAAGAAGTTTATGGAATGCATTTCATAATGAGAAAAAGTGATTTCCAAATGTTCTCATTTTATCAAGTCTTAGATATAGTGGTGCTATAGCAAATGCTGCAGTATCATCTAAAAAAATGTAAATACTGTGGGATTTTTCTCTCTCCATAAGAGACCAAGAAGATGCATTAAAATTAATTGTTTGAATTTTATAAATGGGGTGCAGCACTGCACTATACTTTGTATAGACAGCTCAACTATTTCTGTACATTAACATGAATAGTGTGATGAGTAATGTGTCTATATTTGTCCAAAGAACGAGACAGTGAAACAGAGAAAAATAAACAATTTTCAGTAAACTGCAAAGAATGTTGATACAAAAAATGTTGAAACAGTAAAATGCATGCAGCTGCCAGTTAAAGCCAGTCCATTCTTACAGCGAAGGCTTTTTTTTTCCAGACAACAGTTCAAGCATGACCTCTGTGATCACAATGCACTGTTTATACACACACAAGAACAATGAGGCGACCTGGCAGTTTGCTGGTTATACATTCCTCAATCTTTCAGGGTATGCCATGCTTAAAATCCTGGTGTGCAGGAGAGGAGGCCCCTGTGTGGAGTGAGCCCTCGCTGTTCCAGTGGAAACTGAATCATACATTTTCCCCCTATCATATGTAGGGCTAAGGGCTCCATCGCTATGCAAGGCAGGGCTAAGGTGGGGAATTCTCGCACTACTGGTCTGACAGTTACTCCAGCCAATGGTGCTATGAGATTCCCTATGCTTCCCTGCACAGCAAACAAGGCAGTCAGCTCTATCAGTAGCAGAAGACACAAGCCAAGCTCCATCAGTGCTCATACATCCTAGCTCTGCAGCCTGCAGAGTAAGCAGTTTTGTAGGTAGATAACCAGTTCCTGGAGATGCAATGTGTGACCAGACTGCAGTCTCCATCTCTTCTTCTTGTCTAACATATTTCTAAATGAATGTACCCTCCTGTGATGACATTTCATTTGAGCAGGTGGGATTGTTTGTTTTCATAGATAATTGCAGGTTATGTTAGAGGATGTTTTGGTGCTCCTCTGGACTGGAGGACTGTCCAGCAATGGTTGCCTACTTTGCCATCTCCTGCATCCACACACACACACACCTGCCTGACACACACGATTAAAATCATGATATTTCTCAGGAAAAAAATAATCTTTGGAAGAAATCAATGTGAGTGTGGGGGCTGTTATGCTGTTATGCTTGTGCACTTTTGACTAAAATATTTATACTTCATGGGCATAACAGCTGTTTTCATTCCCATGAAAACTGCATTAATTCAAGCTTCTACGTTTTTGTGCATCATTTATTTTATAAAATGCTGAGGTCACGCCTTAGGGCCATGTACCATATTGGGTGATCCCTGGGAGGGTGATCTATACATAGTCCCTACATTTTAGGGGACCAAAAGTAATTGGACATTTGGCTTTTTCTGATTAGTCAGGTGGATTCAATCGTTTCCTTTGGCCAGGTACAAGTACAAAGCTTTCAGTATCTAATCTTGATTCAAGGGTTTTGATTGCCTTTGGAGTTTGTTATTGGCGTTTGTCAACATGAGGACCAGAGTTGTGCCAATCACAGTCAAGGAAGCCATTATCAGGCTGAAAAATTAGAAAAAACAGTATGAGACATATGCCAAACAATAGGCTTGCCAAAATAAACAGTTTGGAACATCATTAAGAAGAAAGAGAGTACCCGAGTATGTTTGGGATCATTGCCTTACTGTGGGATGAAACACCGTCCAATGAGTTTGGATTGTTCAATCAAGCAATGAGTTTGCTTGAACTTGAGCAGATAAGATGCTTCAGCACACTTCAGAATTCATTCTGCTGCTTCTATCAGCAGTTACATTATTAATGTAGACAAGTGTGCCAGCACCTGTGGCAGCCATACATGCCCAAACTGTAACACCCCCACCACCATGTTTCACAGATGAGGAGAGCTGCTCCTCCTTTTAGCTTCCACTCTTTGCTCTTTTCCATCACGCTGATACAAGTCAATCATGGTCTCATCAGTCCACACTACCTTTTCCGGAACATTGCTTTAGCTACTACTTAGCAAACAATAACCTGGCCATCCTGTTTTTTCAGCTAACTAGTGGTTTGCATCTTTCTGTGTAACATCTGTAGATCTTTTTCTTATGTCTTCTGCGGAGAGTAGTCACTGACACATCCACCCTGTCTCCTGAAGACTGTCTCTGATGTATCAAACAGGAGTTTGGGGTTTTTTCTTCATTATGGTGAGAATTATTTGGTCATCAACTGTCATCTTCCTTGGACTATCAGCTCCCTTGCAATTACTGAGCTCACCAGCGCTCTCTTTCTTCTCAATATGTTCCAAACTGTTCCACATTGTTTGGCCTATGTCTCTTGACAGTTCTTCTCTTATGTCTCATCCTCATAATGTAAATACCCCAGGAGACAGTCTGCAATTTATCCTCCTGTTCAGTGTTTCATTTAAAATCCAATGTGCTGGAATTCAAACCCAAGAAATTGTACCACTGTCCAAATACATACAGACTGCACTGTATATACAGTACTGTACAAAAATGTGGTTACCCCTAGTCGCTTTTGGAATTTATCCCCATTCTTCCTGGCAGAACACCTCTAGCTCAGAAATATTCTTCGGCCTCCTTGCATGTGTGCCATGTTTGAGATCTCTCCACAGATTTTCAATAATATTCAACTCTGGACAAAGACTAGTCCAAAAGGGTTTATGTTTAACTCGGTACCATTTAGACTTCCAGTTTGCTTTCGATCACATACAGATTAATTGCAATTAAACCAGGGGTGCCTGAATTTTTGCACCCCACTGTAGAGAATGGAGAGTGCACTCTAATTTATTCACACAGGTGATTAGTCATTGAATCAACTCAGTTTAAGCTGGTGACTTGAATGCATTTGCACCTGCAGTCTTTGTGTTCAAAGAAAGTTCTCTAACCACCACACCCAGTGCCCACTAAGTTGCAGAGTTTCAGGAAACAAAAGGGATCCTTTGGTATGTAGAAGATCTTTCATGATTCTTGCTGCTCAGGGTCTGATTAAAAGGTTTCTGTGCCCAGGGGACATTTCAACCTCCTCACCTGGAAGTTTAAAACCCCTCCTGAGGTGCTCGAGGCTCAGCGGGGCCCATAATAACCTGCCCCATTCTTGGCAAGGGAGGATCTCAAAGGAATCAGAGGTCCTTGCAAAATGCCACCACCTCATCACATTGTGCACCATGACAACATGACATATTGCTCCAACATGACAAAGATCTACTAACAGCTGTCAAAGTGTATCCTTCATTTATTCATCCTAATCTATAACCCCAAAGATTTAGGCATCTATCAGTGTCAATTCAACTCTGATAGAGTAGATTGTTCTCAGATTTGATTCTGTGTTGGGCTAAATTGACTATGGACATTTTTCTATCTGCCCGATACTGCTGAGACAGGAGCAGATGACTGGAATATTATCATGTTACTCCCCAGTATGTCGCCACTGGAACCTGATCATTTGAGTGTTCATCTCTTCTTCTTTGGTCACTGGAACAGCGAAACCTCCTGAATCATATGAGAGGTATGTGAACAGGGCCTGCATCAAGGCTACTTCCCCATACCAAACATACATACAGGGCATTTCAGCTTCTTTGTTTTGGTAGTGCAGCATGAGGGGGGGTTACGGGGTGGAGGGCTATATACTCGCTAGGGAAGAGGTTGGGGGCAGGGGGGTGGAAGAGCAGGGAATAAGGGTGGGGGTCGTGTGGTGGAGAGTTTTTCAGTCGCTGGGGGAGAGGTCTGCCAGCAGGTATTTCTGCTACTCCTGCAGTCTCATGCCCTGTGGCTGAGCCAGCTGGAGCTCAACACTTGATTATGCTCCAGCTCCCTTTGCCCCCCCTCCTTCCCCCATAACCCCCCATAACCCCCCAGCCCTACCCCCAGCCCCCACACACACGGCCCACCACAGCCCCCCCATATACTATATAGCTGCAGGTAAAACAGGGAGTCGGCCTTCTGTCTCACTGTCAGTGAAGCCTTTGTCCTGTCAGCTCTTAACTGCATCAGGCTCAGCGCATTGCATTGTGGGCTGGGGTGTCTGCGCTGCAGAGCCGACCCTCCCTGCGCTTTTGGGCTGAAATGTGACAGCAGGCCTCTCCTCCCCTTCGCCTCAGACCCTAGGAGGATTCTGATTCCTCCTCCCGCCGGGCCCAGGGGACGGCAGCTAACTGAGCCAGGAGTCGCGGGAGTTGGGCCAATTACACTTTTGGGATAAATGTAGCGCCATGCGAGGGATGGCAGTGCTTAACAGCCCATGTGAATCAAGCCTTCCCCGGTTATGGAAAGGAATTTAAAAACAGATTTATGGGTCAGTTAAATATAGTTGATAAAATGATATATTCCTTTTGAAAGGGCGGAATCTTCCCCCAGTGGAACATCTAGGCGTAGATTGAAAATACCTGAGGATCACTTAGTTCAGTGACCCCTTGTATTTTTTTTCTGCAAAAACAATTGATTTTCTTACAGCGATGGATTAAGGGAAACCTTAAGTAAGTTTGAGTTAATGAATGATTGTAACACCTGTGATGTGATTATATTTGAATCTAAGAGCTGCACACCTGCTTTCCTCTGATGTTCTGTCCCATTAGTGTGGAGCCTTCACATCACACAGGGCTGTAGGCTCTTCCACAGGGATACAAACCTCTTTCTTTCTCTGAAATAAATCCAGGGCTGACATCCAATTCCAAATAGGCCTCAGAGTATGCTGCAATATTTTCTTTTTTGGTCGCACTTTACAATATGGTTCATGAATTGGCATTAACTAATATAGTTAACATTAATTAATGATGGACAAATACATTAATTAAGAACTTTTCAGTAACTAACATATTTGCGCATGAATATTTATACATAAGCAAACCATTGGATGAACTTATAATTGGTTAACTATTAACAAATACATTAAAGGTACAATAGGTAAGTATTTTGTATCTGACATGTTGACTCACCCTCTGCCTGTAGTTTGTAGTAATTCAAGCTCAATAGTTGAAAATTGGTGTTAATTGCCACAGCCAATGGTGTTTCAATGTCAGCACGTTCACAGAGAGGGGGTGGCATAAACAGTGTTGTGATTTGAGCGTATGTGTTGCTGCAATCTCTCTCTAGACCATTAGAAGTCAGAAATTACCTATTGTACCTTTAACTGACTTTTTCATTCCAATATGAATTTTCATTAACTAATGTAGTTGTTAACATACATTAATAATGAACAAATACATTTGGCAGATTCATGCCAAATCATGGAACCTTATTGTGTGACCTCCTGTTCTTAAGGCAGATATTTTACAGTGCAGTTGTACAACGTGTCAGGAGATTGGGCTGTCATTAGATGTATGGTTTAGTTTCTCCAGTCAGTGAGTGTTTGCACTGGGATGACAGGAATCATTTAGCAGTCCACAGCAGTGTTTGTTTAGCGCTTTGTGAATGGCTGTACATCCGACATGCTCTGTGGCATTTGGTCATCCAAACACTATTTAAGCGTCCTGCTCGACGCTGTTCGGAATGCGGCGGTTAGCGAGTTTTCAGCGCGCGGGCAGACGTGCGGATCTTTGGCCGCCGCTCAGGGATTTTCAGGCCAGCTCTCCCGGCCAAACCGGGCCACATGCACCATCCAGTTCAAAAGTGGCGAGGGTTGCGAAATAGGGCACAGGAGCATTTTTCAAGACAGTTGTCAGCCATGTTTGCGCTCATCTTTGCTCTCGGTTACACGCAAGTGCCGGGAGGCCTTTCATCTGACAGCACAAAGGCAGGTAATTACCCAGAGATTTATGCTTCAGAGTTCATATAGCAGTGCCAATATGTAAAGAAGATTCCTGTGTGTTCCCTGTGATGATTCATACTCTCTTATTCTACTTTTGTGGCTGCTACTAGTGACACTGGAGAATGCTTTTGTTGTTGTTTTAAATTACATTTGGACTTTAATCAATAATAATAACGTTTAATCAGCAATACATTCATATATTAATAACACCAAAGACGGTATTTCGAAACGAATATTGACATTCTTCCATATGCAGTTCTGCCTCCGTTTTTAATTGTTTAAATCCTGTTTTAAGTACTGAATGTTCTTTCACGTGAACAGTCAGTCAGGTGAAAGGGTTCAGATATATTCATTGAACCAAGAAAGTTCTTTAGAAGTGCTCTGGAAATCTTACGTCATTCAGCTGAACAGTCAGTTCATAGTAATGTTCAAAATATTATGACTTATGATAGACCGTGATAGTCCTAGGAAGTGGTCAGTTAAAATGTTTTGTTTTAGATGAGTAAAAAAAAAAGCAAATGTCAGAAAATGGTAAATGGCCCATCAATGTTAACTTCACTAACTCCTTAACTAGCGTAGCTCATACTGTGCACATAATAAACTCACATGTGTTGATATAAACATAAAGTTCTTGTCTAAAACCTTATATATGATTATAATGGAGCTGCTGTTAGTTATATTTCCACTGAATGTGCAGAAATATGAAGCCAGAAGCTTGAACCCTGAGGACCCAGATGTATTGTACTTTAATCCCACCTCCAGCCCTGTGCAGATCA